>NW_028301553.1:15747500-15917500 GCF_042242905.1 Orbicella faveolata
ATGGTCTCCAGGGTTTTTAGCTTAAAATATCAAAGATGAATCAACGGAGACAAACTATCCTAGTAATATTTTGTATAAGTGAATCCGTTGCGTTAATAATTCCTGCTGGAGAATGCCAGAGCTTACTTGAAAAAAGATAACTCCTACAAGAACTAATCAAAATGAATAATTTTTAGATGTTTTAAAAAAAGACAAAATCCAGCAAACGTTTCAATGCAAAACGTCGACAAAATGCACTGGATGGAAACGTTCTCTGCTTAAAACACAAAACTTACTCAGAACAACAAATCCTGAAAATTTCAGCTCAATTCAACAAATCCTTCTCAAAATATCTTTTCTCAAAGGTAAAAATAACTTGTTTTGAGAAAACGAACTTTGAACTTACAGTAACAGAAATTCTCAAAATGAAACTTCAATACCTTAAGATTCAAATTCCGATAAAAACAAAACTTCGAATTTTTTCTCAGAATTCTGGGTTAACCCCCCAAAGAAGAATAAGTCTGAAGCTGTGCTTGATTACTTCCTCCCCCTAGACGAGCAGAATTTCAGCCCTTCAATGAAAAATTCGCGAATGCGAAAGTTCTCCGCCCTGAAAAATTGAAGTGATAAAATAAAATTATCATTTATTTCCGTTTTAATAATTTTTTTTCCACTTCCAGATCGCTGGGTCAAACTGAATCACTCTCCAGTGTGTTTTGGCACGAGGAATGACCAGTTTGGCACATTTAACGTCCCACATGGTGGAAACATGGCTGCCGTAAAATTGGTCTACCTGTACGGTTATGTATCCTGTGACACTCGACAAACTTCGTATTGGTCTTATTGGGGATGCGGCGACAATCCATATGCTGGGATCAAAGATATGGTCAATGTTAAAATAACAACCTCAGCCAATCACATCATTTTGCCCCCAAGTCAGTTTACCACAGCATTTTACAAGTGGTCCAAAATTCCCGGGTACAATTCGCTGTCTCCAGAGCTTATCTTGTCGTCTTTCTTTCAACGTACCAGCATGCACTCGGGCCAACGGTTACGCTTGTGGTACGCTGAAGATTTGTTGAATCAGAGCGAGGGAGAAAATGGAGGCAGAGCCTGCTGTGATGTGTACGGTCTCTACGTCTGAAAATCCAACTCCAAGCTCCTGGCAGATTTTTGGATATCGGTTTATCGTCGCTGGATTTCTTAAACAATTAAGGGCTTTAATTAATAGGACGCTTAGTTTTCGGGATTTTGCTGTACGTAGCTTGATCAGAGAATAGAAAAAAAGAAAAGTGAAAATTCACTGCCTTTGCTTATTTGTAGGAGGACAAGAAAGGGTCTATTTTAGATTTAGAAAACTGAAAAAAAAAAAGACAAAAAAAGTTATAAAAATAAACCAAAAGCAAAGAAAAACAAAACAAAACAAGAAAAAGAGAGAAAAAAATTGTTTTGACCAGAGTCCAGTTATTTACAGACTTCGGTTTAAATTCATTGATTGTATGGCAATATTGTAGACTTTAAGAGATCTACATGTAAACGTGAAGAGTTTCTTGTCATTTACGCAAATAAAAATAGAGGGGATAAATATATTTTGTAACGTTTCGCTAATTACACTGGAGTATGTTCACTATGTATGGTTTGTGTTAACTGTAGAAGTATTTTAGGCGTGAATCCCTAAGGGGCTAGTAGGCTATTTAAGAATTTAAGTTATGCAAGAGCCACTCGAAGGCATCTCTTTCAACTTTGCTTTTTAATTCTTCTGTTTATTCACTGCTGTATTTTCTTTATGATGATGTAACGCTCGCTGTATCCTGCATCAATAAACGAGATGTCCGCCCCTGATGCTGTGTTTGTGTTTATTAAGATTAGTTACAAAATATTTTATAATCGTTTCAGGGTGATTAGAGTATAAAAGAAAGAGTTGTTTTTGTTGTCTTCGTGTTTTACCTCGTAGAGGAACACTTCTCAATAATAACAAAAAAAGAAATAGGAAAAAAAAAAGCGAATCAAGAAATAGGGCTTAATTGACGAATTGACATTCGTCAATTAAGAGATATTTTCTTGATGTTCCAGTAAATTAGCAGAGCAAAAGGTAATGAACGGGAAAATGAGCGAGAATCAGAAATAAGAATAAGTCTGAAGCTGTGCCTGATTACTTCCTTGATGAAATGTATATCAAAATTCTAGAACCTGTTTGGTTACCAGCAGGGCCAATTTGGGCGCAAATAAGATATGGTGCCCGCGATGTACATTCGTAATATGGGTAATAGGACTGGTATGCGCGCGCTAGGCCAAACACGCGTGTGCGAGCAATATGCCACGCACCTTTGGCCATTCTGTTGCAAGATGCGCATGGTGTAGAAATTCATGGAAGGACAATTTGTATGTTGATATTAGAACTACAAGAGTTAGCACACCATCAAATTTTCCTAGCTAGCACTATAAGAGCTGTATGTAGAACTCTCATGTGTTGTTTCCCTCTCGCGTGCTTTATATTGTTCTCGCGCGTGTTCTTTCCCTCTCACTCGCGCGTTCAAATCTTAACGCTTTCTTGTGACGTGCAAGCTAGCCATTTAAACGTCACATTTTCTTCGCTGATGTCCGAGCGGAGAGAAAAGATCTGTTGACTTAAGTGTAGGTAATTCAAGGTGTATCTTAGACTTGCTACAAGTCTAATTCATCTCCTTCGAGTGAAGCGAGAGGGCAAACAGGCCATGGATGCATTATTGGAAAGAACTTTTACAAAGTCTAGGTGTAACTAAGTTTTCTTAATAACGGATCTGTCACCACTTGCAACCTTCACTCGTGAGCCCAGGTAAGAATATCCATATTTGTTTAGTACCGCTAAGAAAAACAAAGAACGAAATTGTTGCATTAAATTAACCTTAGAAGTAGAATGCAAGGGTAGAGCCCTTCGCTTTGAAAAAAAAAACACGAAACCTAAATATTCCTTCTTAGCTAGCGACCACCAAATTCTCCTAGGGGAAGGAGTGATGGGGGAGGAGAAATGGGTCTTACCTGTTTAACACAAGGAAGGGAGCCGTACCATTTTTGTTCCCCCGGGCCTCACGGGAGGGATCGGGGGCATCCGGATCCCCCTTTAATCCCTCACTTGTTTGCCAAATTGTGAACATGTTAACAAGGTTTGTTTTCATCCACGGTTTGTGGAAAACTCATCTTTTACCGTACCTAAACTATGCGTAAGAATCTTTCCGTTATTAGCTTGTGTAACACACTTTTTGAGTTTGGTAATTAAGAAATTCTTATTCATATTTGTTTTGTTTTTCCGTCGGAAAAGTGTGTGCTTCTTTCCAGACTGCAAAATCTCAAATACGCAGAAACGTGAATATATATTTTATTCAATCTCTCACTACAAGGTTGCAAAGTAGACGAAAAACTCTGATTTTCTCAACACGTCCTTTGTACAATAATACAAGTAAAAAAATATGGACATTTATTACACAATGTTAGTCATGCATGGAAGAATTTACCAACACAGGAACACGAAGCCTTTGATTTTGAGCAAAAAAATATTTATATACAAAAGTAATGCAAGCCTTTACGACTTTATTGTTAACTACACTTTCGAGATTTCTTTTTCGTTGATTTAAGGCAGGGGTGAAATCTTTACTTGGCAAGTCTTCGCCTCAAAAGCGTTTTATGTTAAACGTAAGCGCGGGAAAAAATGGAATCATAGCGCGGGAACATTCTCGCAAACCAAAATCTAGATTGGTTAGAATTTTGCGTCTGATTGGCTGAAACAAGACATCGCACTGATTGGTTACAGGAGCTACACGTGTTGTTCTATTTCAACCAATCACAGACCGCAGCTGAATTACTTTCGACAATCATATGAGAAACTGTGCAATCTTCGACGCTTCACCTTGTTTAGTGAAAAGCCACTGGCATCGATTTTCTAAACATTAAACAAAGAAAGCACTGAACAATTTTGAAAGATTCACTTCAGAATAGCCGTTTGAATTCAGAACTTTGGAAACGGTCGAGTGCACAGCAGTGTAAAATGGCGGAGTCTTGCGCAAGTCGTACGGAACTGAAAAGTAAAAAGAGATAAACATACGGTCGGTATTGTAATTTTCTGTTTTTTTTTTTGTCGGTCAAAATGTTACTATACGAAATTTCAGAGTTATTGATACCAACACACTTTGAATATAGTTTATTTACATTTACTTGTAAGAACAATCAAAGAACTAGGAACCTTGCGTGACTTGTCACTTGTGTAACAAATAACGCAACGCAAACGTCTGTGGAGAGCGCTTGTTTGTTCGACGTCAGAGCCGTTAGAGATAACCTCGTAACTATGGATACGAGCCAGTTACGGCTCTTGCAACTGGTTTTATTCGCAGGCTAATAGTAAACTAAAAAATATGAGTGAAAGGCTAACAAAAACTCACGTTTCCTGGCGTCTTCCTTAGAGTTCTTGAGAGCGTAATCATAGTCAAACAGACGAGAGTAGTACAGCAGCTGAGTGTACAATGCTGTGTCTGAATACTACAACAAGGATATAGAGGAAGTCAGCGCGTGAATAGACCTTTTCACGGTTTCTGACGCCATCTTGCTTAGGGTACAAACACGGCAAACATTAAAACCGAGTCGCAATTCGCGAGAAAAGTTAGAGACATTTGCATGAAAAATTAAAAGTGCAATTCCTTGCCTCACAGCGAATCTATGTTCTCAAACTTGACCATAAAATACTCAGAACGCCAATCACTCTCAACTTAGTGGACATCGGGGTTTTAAATTTTCTCATGTATTTGCTGTGTTTGTCCCCAAGCAAAGTGGCGTCTGAAACCTTGATAAGGTCTATGGAGACAACAGGTCTTTTCGCACAACTATTCTTTTCTTTTTAAACTTCATCTTAACGAGAGAGCACTATGTTCTTTAGAGAACACGCGTTAACACAGGGTTGCTGCGAAATTTCACCGAGGAATTCGAAAAAACTTCAAAACGTGAGTCTCGTGTCTTTAAGCTTCTCCTTTCCGTAATGCAATTCCATCCTCACAATCGTTCAGTTAGACAGCCTTTCTTTCTGATGGCTGCCTGTCATTTTCTAAGTATTGTCTTTAAAAAATCAACGTAGTATCATTGGCTGTCCCGTGATGGAAACCTCGCTAAAAATACTAGAACAAGAACGTCAAATGGTGTAACATAATGTTTTTATTGTTGGTCTTACCACAGGATGCAGGTGGGCCCTAAAGCATGTTGTGCACCTGGGGGCGCCCCGCTGGTGTGTCAAGGGCACCTGACGAGTGGTGTAACCACAGGATGGGTCATCGCATTTCTGCCAACCCTGTGGAAATGAAGATAAAAAGTGTCACAAGGTCGGCAATCGTTTTAATTGTGTAAACGCTGAAGCTAGCACACAATGAAATCTCGAGTACAGTAAAAGCCGCGTGTAAGAACCTAGTAATTTTAGAACCTGCTGGCAGAAATTTGCCATTTAAATACCCAAAATTATAAGAACCTGTTTAGGCAAGTTAGATCAAGCAGGTTATAATATGTACGTGGGTTACAGGCCTCCACTAGCTCTTTGAACACTAAGACAGCTGTTTGTTTATTTATTCGCTCATTCCATTAATTTTCCAATTTAGCGACACTTCAAAAAATGTAAGTTCTTACACGCGTGTTTTTATTGTACTCTTAGAGTAGCTTTCTACCGTGTTTTTCTTACCATGTAATATCGTTTAATGTGTTTGCGCATGACAACAGTCAGCTGGTTTGAAACAGCGCCAGCGCTGTACTGGTTTTTACATCCGGGACATGTGTCATTGAGGCCAAATTGATGCGACTGCAAAACAATGCAAAATACGACGGCTGTGAATGCTAAAAAATAGAGAACACATATCATGGTACAAAGAGAATTAGTTTGTAAGACACTACGCACATGGAATGGCTAACAGTATAAAAACGTTTATTTAAAACTGAATCATTGGATAATGCAATTGAAGTGTTTTCATTGGCTTAGCCATCATGTTATATAAGCCATTATAATCCATCAAATTTTTCCCTCTTGCGTGATTGGTTTAAACGCGTCACGTGACTGAATACATCCCAGCTAAAACTGGGGAATATCCGAGTGATATTCCCCAATTTTCGAAACTGCGCGAGTTGCGGAAAGATTTGAAGGATAATAAACACAATAGCCTCCATTTAGCGTGATGTATGTAGCGTGATGTCAGTTTTCCTCGAAATAAGCTCTCGGAAAACTGTTCGCTTCTCGGAACAGATAATGCCCGCGGACAAATGTCCGAGCATATTTTCGGGCCAAATGGAGACTATTGTTTATTTATACCATGCCCTACAAATATGGTAAGCGTACGCCTGATGTTTTTGGGGGCATTTTTATTTCTATTTTATTTTAGTTTTCAATATTTTGGGGGCGTTTTTAATAAAACAATTGCTCCACTCGCACTTGTTAGATATGAGATGATTATAGCCAACTTGACACTACGTGCGTTGTTGGCTATCTACCGTCTCATATCCACGCTCGTGGAATAATTGTTTTAAAATTTAAAAATCAAGCTCAAATGATGTCGTGTACTTACAGTGTTTCTAAACAGGACTTCAACAGTCGTTTCTTGGCCACAACTTGGACGTTTGCATTTGACTACAAATCGCTCACAGTCCTGAAGGAAGGAGACAAAAAAAAAAAAAATTAAAAAAACAACAACAAAAAAACGCACTACTTGAGCGAGTTTCGGTATTTCATTGTACTGTTACTTTAGGTTATGATTTGTGAAACTTTTCTTAGCAAGTCGCCTCGTGTCAAATCATCCTTCTTGCAACATTTCTTTCTTTCTAGGATAGTTGTGAACATCAAAGAAGGAAACAAACAGGTTAAGATTTATGTTGGAAGATCCCTGACCCTGCGCATCTTTTGTTTTATGTTCATTGATCATGCACGAATTACATAATCGCAAGGCTTCTATTGGTTAGTTGTATGAGCACACATAACCACCTTTTGTATTTTGCCAGGTTTTGTGCAGGGTCAACCCCCTAAAACGCCAACAAAAACATATAACAAAGAACTTTGCCAGGTTTCATAACCATTTCCCTCAATTAACTATGTAACGAGATTTTAAAGCTAAACAAGCTGAACATCAGCTTGGAACCAGACATCTCTGAACAGTTTTTCTACAGCTCAGTTGCGTTAGTGGACAGAGAGAAAAAGAGGCCTTTGCCAGTTGCTAAAATCCAGAACTGCACTTAAGGTTTACATAAATGATGTTTGACCCGTCCTATTAACTGAAAAAAGCAAAAATATCCGGTAATGTCTTGCTGTCCTTGCGTGAAATAATTAAGATTATAACTTCACAATTCTATTTTCATTTTAAGCGCACCTTAAATCTCTCTTCGTCAGTCATCTGGGCCTGGCCACCAAGCAGTGCGTCATTTTCGTCATCATGCACAGCGGAGTTACCACGGTAACCAGACGGGTCCAGACCTGCGCAGACGAAGAAACGTTATAACCGAGCTCCGTGTACGAATCACAAAAGATCACTTACTCACCCAGGCACTGTGCTATGTGCGCCGCGTCCGTTCCGTCAATAGGATCACACAAACGAGAAACAACCGGATGAACCTGATTGGCCAGGTAATATTTCACATCTGTGATGTTTACCGCATTAAGGAGAAAGTCTATAGGCAAAATATGGATTCAAAGTGATGGTAGTATGAATTAAATAAACTGCAAAGCCGCGAACGAAGATTTGATCCTGCTTAAATGAACGTTGGATCTCACAGGAGATCTAATCAGCCAAACTTGAAAATGAAATTGAAATACTATATCATGGTAGACGTTGCAACACGTGCCATGCATGATACCATTAGAAGTTCGCAAAAATTTACGGTTATCAACAGTCATCTTTCTCGGCCTCTCGGTTTACGTGGTGCGCGATTTAGGAAAACTCGTACTAAATTCTACTGGGCTTATAATTAGTTGAATTTAGAGGAGAATTACGTTGTTTTGCTTGAGTTCTCGTCATTTCAAAGGATACCGATCTTCAGTGTGTCAGATTTGCAAAACTCATCCGGATGATAGGCGCGTTGAGTGGCCGCCAGTGTAGAACCATCCTGAAGGTAAAAGGTAAAGCAAAGAAAAAATGCTTTCGACTTCTAATAGAGTGCAAGTGTTAGGAGTAGGTCGCTCTTTCCAGCTAACTTTTATCCCTTCCGTCCAAAGCTTTTAAGCTCACGTTCTTCAGCAAATGGCCCAACAGTTCGCTCATTATCTCTAGGAGTATTTTTAACCCCCCTTCCTCCCCACCCCGCTAGATAAGATGCTAGTTCATCGCAGCGTTACCCCCAGCATTAAATTTGACAATACCCATTTATAGACCTGGCTGGGAAAAGGCACTGTGAGAGTGAAGTGTCGTCCTCATACACACAGCTCATGGACATCGTTTACAGATGAGCCAATTACACTCGCGCTTGTCGACGCACGTAAAATTACACCAAGTGGAAAACAGCTAGCCTTTGTACTTACGTCACAAATGACGTATGGTATAGTATCTCCGGCGTTGACTTTCCTTCCTTTACTGAGCATGCGCAGAGCCACGTTGACGTGAGCTAAAGACTTCTTGTCGGGGTAGTCATGGGGTGATTTGGTCAATTGCTACAAGAAAATAAGTGACACCAAAATAATATATATATTTCAAGGTCAGACAAAGCAGTCTCAGGAACCACTGTTAAGCAGAGGAAACAAAAGTAAAGCCTTTTAGCCCTTTAATTCCCAGGAGTAGTTAAAATGTAATTTCTCATTTCAATACCAATACATATCGAGCAAACAGGTGAGGAGAATAAAGAAAATCATCAAGTTACTGATATCGTCTGTGATGTACCACGAAATTCTCAGAATTGACATTAAAAGAGCTGTATGGCTATCAGTAAAAACAAAATAACATTTTGAACAACGGACTTTAAGGGTTAAGCACAACTAGCTCTAAGCTCTCAGCGCTAAACTCTGGTTTCTGTAGCATGAAGCGACTAGGAGTATTTCTAGTCGCCCCCTGGATGGTGGCCACCGCGCCTCCTACAAGAAAGAGGAACCTCATACCTTATTGATAACAAACTTCTGAATGTCAACTTTTCCCCCCGCAACGTTTTCTCCAACTGAAAAAAGAAAAAAAAGACTTTAAGAACTATTATAAGAGCTGTAAGAGTTACGACAGTGGTTGTAGAGATACTGAAGGTCTCTAGCCTTACATTACTTGCGAAAAATTTCGGACACTTTTTATCTCATTTCTGATAAAATTCGGACAACAATTTCGGACACTGCGATGAAACATGGCTAAATTAAATTTACACCTACAGAACACGAATTAGACTGAAACAACATCTGTGAAAATGATATTTTTACTGCACCCTCAAGGTTACAGAGATACACTGACGAGAAAACGCAAATTCTATCAAGCCGTTACTTATCTCAAGCAGTGCCTCAATTAGAGTTTGCTCCTTAAAGGGAAACTAAGAACTTTGGAGGTACTTTAAATTTTATATCGCACCGCAAATATTTCGGACGCATAAAAATTTCGAGCGGTTTAATTTTCGGACACTGTTTTTGTCCCAAATCAAAGTCGTCCGAAAGTTTTTGCAACTATTGTACTGTCATACAGTACCTGATATAAGGTAGTCATGAATATTCTCCACAATCGTTTCGCGGGCTTGTGAAGACAAGATTTGAGCCAGAACGTAACTACAAAGGAAAATTGAAAAAGATCATGTTACAGCTCACTATTTTTCGATCGTTTGTTGATTAGTTCGCACGTTCATCCGTTCACACAATGGGTCGAATACGTACTTCCCAGAATCCTTTGCGAGGTCGCACCAGTCCCTTCTCACAATGTCCAAGCCCTTCATTTCCTTCACTTCATTGAGTGTTCCTGAAAAGTGAACGGATATTTGTTGGTTTGTCTGTGTTACCAGAAATTAAGAGTCATTACAAAACCACTATGACACAAGGCAATCCCGCAACGTTTTCACACAAAGGACTTTGACCCAAATGAATGTCTGTTTCATATGCTCAGAAATATTTTATTGGAGACATGAAAATGACCATCACTGCCATTTCTTACCGTCTTCATTCTCGGAAATACTGATAGCAGCGTACCTTAAAAAAAAATACAAATATATGGTCATGTTAACTGAGTTAGACGATCAGTAATAGACTTTTAAGGTCGATTTATCAAAAGATGATGTCATATAGAGAAACTCACTTTTTCTTCTTCAGCAAAAGCATGGACTTGAAAATGCCATCGATATCGATCTCCAGCAATCGGTAAAGTTTGTTAACCTCGTTTTTCACCTTAAAGAAGAGCGATCAAAAGTCAGTTTCGTAAAGCTTTCATAGCAAGTTACCGCTAGAAAAAGAGCTTTATAACTTTGTTCCTGTGAGTGTTTATTTCAGAAGTCAAATTCTCCTCACTTTTCTGTATAATTTCTTAAGAATTCCTCAGGAGAATCTGATCACATCCCAGCTGTAAACCCCCCCCCCCCCCCCCAACCCTGTCCCAGCACTGACTATTGACTCATCTCTACAGCATCAAAAAATACTTTCTAAACTACAACTACATTTCCGTCGGTGTATCTTCATTGGAGAAGATTGGCACGGGATTAACAACAGGTTTCAAACATTTAGACAAAATTGCTCAAAATGCGGCATCTATAACTTTGAATCCGTTAAAAGTTTGCTACAAGATCCTGACTTGACAAACCTTGTTTCCGATCTTGCGGACCTCTGCCAGGTCAGTAGTGTTTGTGTTAATCATGATGGAATCTGTGTCTCCATAAATCACATCAAGGCCCAACTAGAAAAAGAGAGGAAACAAAGGACAGTTCAAGATACCGTATAAGCTTCAACGGAATCCTCGATATCACGGACAGTAAAATTCATCTGGACGCCACAACAAATAGGAACGCTTCATGGTATGGCAGAGTTTTTGTAATCCGGAAGTTTTTCACCATAGACAGTTCTTTGATGAAAACTCTAAACAATGGACACCTCTGCGGCAGGGACACTCACGATAATACAGACAAATCAATAGCAAGGACACCTGCATAACACAGACACACGAGAAAGAATGCCTCAAACAAAGGTTGGATGTCTTACGTTTTGAACCAGTTCCTTTGTTTTCAGCAAAATCTGGAAGAAAAAGAACAGAAATGGAAATTACGCATGGAAGCTTTCGTTTAAAGGTCAGCACATTCGCTACGTAACAAGATGCTTCCTCGCCCCTGGCCTTAAAAGAAACTGTCGCTGACGCGCAGAGCGGTCGGCTATCTTAGTCGGATAGTCATCGGTAAACCGACAACACCACCTTTTTCGCGCCAAAACTGTGCTCCCTGCCCTAGCAGGCATTGAGCCACAGACGTCTTAAGTAGAGTCAAATTATAAAAAAAAATTGTGGTTTTTACAAAACAAAGGTTTTGCGCCGTTGTTTACAATTAGCCAGGTCTCCCATGTCTTCATTTACATGTAAACAGGACATGCTAGAACGAAGAAATACAACGGCGAGTTCCAAGTGTGTCACAGGCATTAATTACCAAAAAATGAGCGATCCGTTGCAGCAATTAGCACATTTGAGAAAGTGAAAAAAAAGGGGAGATTTGTACCTTTTTGTGTAGTCAATTCAAAACAATTATAGAATTCTTTACAGCGGTGCCTTACTTAACGTGACAATAATGGAATTTAGCAAAGTTCTTTGAAATGTAATTAAACTTTAATTAAGTCGGAGGACGAACATTGGTCGAGATTTACGAGTTAATAAAACCGGGATTAATGATTAAACTAAAGACGGAATGATTAATTTCCCAAATCGTTACCAAGGGCAATGTTGAGAAGTCATTGAGTTTTGAAAGCGAAGTGTTGAAGAAGGCATTTGTGCAAACAAAATATTTGACTAAAGGAAGGCATAAGTCGACTTCTAAGTTTTCAAAACAGAACGGGAATCTCGTCTCGACGGCGACATACTGTGAAGTTACTATGCTACAGCGAAGTTGTACGTCCATAGCTGAAGAATCCGAGAGTGAAACCCGAACAGCAGGAGGCAAGATCAGTGGTAAGACAAATTTTGTCACGACGAGCAAAACAAGTAAACAAACACTAACTCAATTCGTAATTATGGTCGCCGGTTAAGCCGCCAAGCAGAACATACGGTATTCAAGAGAGAAGAGATGATTTTCACTTTCCCAAAATCTCATCCTGCTACTTATGAAAGCTTGTTAGATAACGCTGGAATGTTTCTTGCTTGTGTAAAGCTTTTTGCTTCTTATCACAGTGGGAGATTAATTGCTCCATTCACTAGCGATCTGATATGATAACTCGAGCATTACTTCTTTAGCCGTGGTCAACTCTCGCTTTGGCAAAGCGATGGCGAGCGCTCCTGAAAGTTTTATGATCTCCACAAACACTCAGCTTGGTAGAGTTGAATTTTCACCTCTCAGGAACGTACAGAAGCCAAACTTTACAGAACAACAGGAATATTGAACGAAAAGGACCACAATGCTACGAAGCACGAGGGCTTTTTATTTGCTTTGAATAATGGAGAAATAGAAATGTGACTTCGGTTGATCAAGTTTGTTTAATAATTTACTCGCTGTCGTGTTATCGCGATCGTATTTCGCGATCTCTATTCCAGATTTTCTTCGTTTGATAAATTCGAGGAATATTAAGTCAATATAACAGCTGAAGACGAAAATGTATTCCTTGTAACGGGCCATTTTCAAACAATTTCCAGTGCAACCTTGACATCTTGAAGTTCACGAGCGGACATTGCGAAACATTGCCCTAAAACAAGTCGTCTTGCCAATAACTGCTTGAAACCTGGTGTTTTGGATTGTATTTCAACGTTCGTTTCATCCGCCGGGTACTAAAAGATTTTCAGGCAATTAAACCACGAAGCAGTTATTTGCAGTCAGTAATTACACATCGCGGGTCGTAAGTACACGAAAAAATTCCACTCAATATCATTATCGACAAGTCGTCAGTTCTTTTGTATGTTTTTTTTTTCTGGATTAGTGACTGTTCATAAATTAGAATTTGGAAGCTTTAAAGTGAAGTAGAGGGAATGGTGGACTTTTCGCAAACTACACAATCAGTTGTAAAGGAATTATTTCACGTATCCGCAGGAAAGTTTAAGAAGTAGTTTCTAAACTGCTAAGAAGAGACAAACAAAATGCTTAACTCTTCTCTTCTTTTCCTTAATCTAGTTTCATTATTTTTCCAGGGAAAGCTCCACCTTCAACTTCTAAAGGGACGACGGACGAGAGAAGTAGTAAAACAGACAATAGTGAGTCATCAAGCCGACTCTTATCACCCAAGAACGCCCGACTGTTGACTTCGGCTTTGACCGAAGACGAATCGGGAAGCGATCGGTTTTCGATATCAGATGACGATGATATCTCGGCGGACGAGGAAGACAACAAGACTGTCGACAAAGACAGGCGTTCCGCAAATAAACAAAACAACAACAATAATAATATTCAGGCCACGTCTAAACAAGAAGAGGAAATGCTGAAAAACTCAAAACTGACACCGGATCAAATTCGTGAAATCAAGGAAGCTTTTCACGTGTTTGACAACAATGGCGACGGTTGTATTACAGCCACAGAGCTGAAAAAATTGGTCACGTCACTGGGATACAACATAACAGAGGCTGAACTTATGGACATGATGAATCAGATTGGTGAGTATTATTGAGCCCACGGTCTTTTCAGCGGAGTTTGCTAAGCAAAGTTGCATGTTGCTATGGCGACAAGCAAACGAGGCACCTCCCTTAAGATGGATGTGATGTTATTTGGGCTCAGTTCCGTAATGGGGACATCCTGTTCGAATGTTTTATACAATACTAAGACAATTTTTCCACACGGAACAGGTTTCAATTTTTTTTATAAGATTATATTATAAGAACATCGAGGCTGAAATTTGCGAAAATAAACACGAAGCTGAGATTTTGAAAAAAAAAAAATACAATTTTGTGTGTTAAAAATTTGTAAATACAAGACAGTTTTATGTTTTTAACCAAACCGTATAAATTTCTTCTTTTCCCTAAACGGTAAAACTAGCCAAAAAGCAACAAAAACAGCACTAGCCGATGCTAATAACATTTCTCGAAGACGTTATGTGCGTCATATCAGGCTCTAATGACTGCAGACTGGCTCCAAAATTACTTTAACACCATCCAGACAACAAGTGCGTTCGAAAACAGAAATGTCGTACGGTATAATCTAAGAAAATTCACAACAATATTTTCAGCCTAAAATGGGCAGAAAAATAAGAATATTGAGCCTCGGCCGGAAAAACAATATCCTTATAAAACAAAGAGTGTAGTTCAATAAATTGTTTCTCCAATAACTCTTTCTCAACCTTACAAACATCCATTCCAGGCAGGAACGCGAAAGATTTGCAAGCTAACTGAATAGAAATTCAACTAAGTATCCGCAGAACATTACAGAAAAATAGTTTTCTATTTCACAGAAAAGGATTTTTTCTGTACAAAGTTTCATAAAAGCAAATCGGTGTTGCTGATAGGTGAGTAACCTTCGTTTACTGATAAGCTTGTAACAAAATGAACATTAGTTTTCTTTACATTTTTAGATTCTGACGGTAATGGTGCCATCGATTTTCCCGAATTCCTTGCACTGATGACAAAAAACTTGGAAGATTGTGATCCTGAAGACATTTTACAGGAATCGTTCAAAGTTTTCGACAGAGATGGCAGTGGTTTTATTGGAGTCTCCGAACTCGACCGAGTCTTCAAGTTGCTCGGCCAAGAATTTAAAGATTACGAGATCGAGGCTATGATACAAGCCGCTGACGCCGATGGCGATGGACTCGTGGGCTACGACGATTTTATGAAGATGATGAACGTTTGAATAGATTGGGTTCACCGTTAATTTCTCCTTACAAGTTCGATATAGCGTCAAGCAAAAACGTGATGAGAAAGTTGAAGTTTATCAGACTGAGACGTTTTGATGTAGTTTGAGATTCTCAAAACTAGCATGGTAAGAAATGTATGATAGTCGGTTGGGAGAATAACTCTTTCGAGCGAAGCAGGCACTAGAATTCCTTGTTTTCATCAGCAAACAGTACTGCAAGAAATCAGTCGCAGGCTAGGCTCAATTTTCAAAACATGGGAATTTTATGACTCAATCTTAGTTTGAAAAATAGCCTCCTTAGCAAAACAAGATCTTGAATATGTCTTAGATTAAATATCCCATACAAACACTGTGATATTAGTTCTGTCTGACTAGCACCACAAGATCGCCGTGAAGTATTCGTAACAACGTCCTTCGAAAAAATATCAAGTAAAATCGCCTAAATGTTTCCGAAAATTCTCAAAAATTTTCCTAAATGTCTCGAAAAACCATCGAAATAGCTCTTATTTTGTTTTAAAAATAAATCGATTTTGAATCACTGAGGCCAAAATTTTCTTGCAGTAGTAGGAGGAAGCGTCAGGCGATTCGATGTTACCAGCATCCGCCATTTTGGAAAATTGCGGCTTTAGCGCTGTTAGTGATATTGAATACATTTTTTCAAGGGGAGAATCGCTGAAATGGTTTGTTTCAGGTATAGAACTGGAAAACACAGGCAAAAATGCTATAAATATTCCTAAATTTTCTAAATATCTTTACATTTTCTAAATATCTCGGAAACTAAAATATCCCAAAAATATCCGGGTATTTGTGGAAGGGCCTACCCAGCCCACTCTAACAGAAAACTCCTTCCACATTTGAAAGCCAACCTCGATGCCACGCTCTCTCCCTAGCCTCCCTTGTCGTTGAGGACGCAAAGGAGAGACAGAGAGAGCCTAGGATCAAGGTCGGTTGGACTTTTACTGAAAAATTTAATGACGTCTTTCAATGCAAATGAGGTCACAGCCAATGAAAATGCTCGAAATCATTTGAACTTTAAGCGGTATACTATCACGTGTGGCATTCCGAGGTTTTCCCGCCAAAATGAAACGCTTCTCGCTTTACGCCCCACCAGCATGTCTCAGTTTCAAAGTAGTTTAAGAAACCACGACGGCGATGCCGAGGACAACGTCGATTAAAAAATGAATTTATATTTTATCTACGAATCTTGAGATAATCTTAAGTCATTTGTTTTGTTTCTCACTGTCAGAACTAGCACGAACTGAACTAAATCTGAAACCCAGCGATAAATTTGAAATGGAAATTAAAAAAAAATTAGCCGTCGTTGTTCACGTTCTCCACACAACGCAGAATTTGGTCATTTCGCGTTGTTGTTTTGCAGAGGACGGCAAAGAAATGTACCAAGATTTAAAACGCACGTGCACAGCCATTGTTCTGCTCATTAAACCTTTTGTTTAGCGACGTTGCCGTTGCCGTCGTGGTTTTCTTAAATCCCCTAGTATCTAGCCGACGGTAGCGATTTGACTTTTCGTTTTATACACACTAGCTATATAAGACTGGAATGTATACAAAGTAAAATCAAATCACTTGTGAGGGATTTCAGTAAGTGCCGCTTAAATCTCGGGAAATTGATGAAAAACGACCGAAATCTTACGTGATCATCTCAGATACTTAAAACTGACGAACACTCAAATCTCGTGTCTCAGAATAAAAAAATTGACCTCGATATTTTCTGGTTTCTATGTCGCTAAAATCCTGAAACTTTTCCCAAGATATTGGCTACGTGACGTCTTGTCACTTTATTATCCTTATTTTGTCATCAGCTTTTCAGTTTCTAAGCAATGATTTAATTTTTATGAGTTCCTAGACAAAGGAGAATTAATGATCAAAGACGAAATCGTTGTACTTAGCTCTCCTTTGAGCTTGGGGTAATTAACTTCTTTTAATAAGTTAGCATGTAAATAAGTTCAACTGGTTCGCTCTTTGTCACTGCGACAATGGGATCTGTCTTCAAGACATTGTTCACATCGTTAAAAGCATAAAACTTCGTCTTGCTTGCTAAACCAGCCTTGAACTTGAAAGAATCGAAAAGATGGGACTTTGATATGTGAGCGACAACATAACACGGCGCTAACAAAATAACTCGGCTGTTTTATTCAACTTGGGGATTTGCAAAAATGGCAGGATCTTCCAACCAAAGGCAAGTCAACACCAGGGCAATTTTTCGCAAATATGACAAAGATACGGATGGATTTATAAGTGTAAAAGACCTCATTAATGTCTTCAAAGAACTTGGCGAAGAAATCAGCGAAGAAGAACTGAGAGAGCATCTTCGAAACACAGGTATGAAAAATTTATGTGAAAATTGCTGCTCCTTCGAAACCTTTGAACATCTTTACACTTCAAGCTCGTATTATCTCGATAACAATTCTTCAGTGTAGTACGAAAAACATGGTAGATGCGTCCTATTGGTTTTGCATAACTCAAAAGTGACGTGTAAATAGAAAACACAACTTTGAAATATTCTTTCTAATAAATTTGTAAAGCAGTTGTTTGCAAATTATTTTCACGTAAAGTTTGGCCTTCAAAACGTTTTATTTTGAAGCAGACAGTGGAAATACAGTAACCTAATTGATGATATCGATCTAATTCTGAACAAAGAATACTTATATTAGAATTATAGATTACAGTTCTTGTTTAAAACCCTTCGGCGAACGAACTGCATTCCTCCAAAATAAGAATCTTAAAACAGTTTGTTATTTATTCAGCGTTTTCAATTCTCTTTTCTTGTTTTAGGTTTGAATCATCGCCCCAACACAATGGTACCTTTTGAGAGCTTCCAACGGCTTTCAAAACAAATCCTTCGTGAAACGAAACGAGAGCGTCGGTTGAAAAGGGTCTTTCAAGAATTCGACGTGGAGAAAAAGGGTTATATCGAAGCACAAGGAATAAAAAGAGTTCTTCGCAGACTAAACATCGAACATACCGAGTCCGACATCGATTTAATGATCAAAATGGCTGACACGAAGGGAGATGAAAGAGTTGATTTTGACGAGTTTATTCAAATTTTTAGCGAGTCAGATTTTATTTAGCATTTCGTCCGTAACGAGCAAGGTTCTAGAAATGTTTATTAAACGAATAACAGGTATAGGCAAAAACGGGAAGCCGTTATTAATGATGGGTATTAACACAGAAAAGTTTATTTATTCTTCGAAACTCTATGAAGTTCTTTATAGTTGCATTAAGCCGAAAAACAGCTCGAACGATTCGGTAAGATAATGGAAAGATTACAAAGATAGATTAATCATTAATAACTACATACTAAAGCGCAATATTGGTAAAAAGACTTATGGATTATGTCTATAATAAAAAAAACAAGCCAAATGTATAACAAGTAATGTTATTTAAATTCGACAGAAATTGAAGTTCTTTTAGTAACATCCGAGATATATCACTCAAACCTTAGAAGGAGCACTAAAAATATCGCCTGGTGACGTTTTGAAAGCTTAAAAAGGTGGTTTTCCTCGACAAATTTCACAAAGTATAGCAATTTTCTATTACGCCAAGTCCGTCAAAATTGGTGCTAAGAGTGGGTTAATATGACAAACAGTGTTCTACAGTTGTCTATGGAGACTTGTCCATCGCTGGTAGGCCTATATCTTCTGTTGCAGCTCAATATTTCACTAGAACACCTTGTTAATGAACTTAAACCACCTGTTGTGAAATTCACAGAAATGCCATACGAAACTGATTAATAAATTATGATAAACAATTTGTTTGACAAACAACGAACATTTGACCTAAAATTTGCGGTCACGGGGCTCTTAAAAACACCGAAACAATCTAAGATTTCTGTTCTTCTTTTAAAAAATAGCATTGAATTATAAGTTGCCTTTTCGGCTTCACTTTTTTAGAACCCTTTTAAGATTTCCTGTGATTCAAATAATATTATTTCCTGAGGAATAATAGAAGTTGTGTTACACCCACCGAGATACACAACAGGAGCACTCGGACTGCAATTTTGTAACTATCGAAAACACAGCGAGATTTTGTGTGACGTTGAGTGTCAAGCTATCATCAAACAATCATCACTTCAACCTTTACTTGTCTGACGATGAAAGCCGATAGTTCAAAGTTTCCGATTGTGTCCGAAATGTAATCGAATGTCTGTTTCAGTGATGCTAAACATGAAGCACCTGATGCCTGGAAAAGAAGTTCGCTTGACCTCTGAGCCCGCGGTTTTTTTTTTTATGAACTTGCTGAACAATAAGATGACGTCATGGTGACGTCAGCAACGTTCGCACACCTCCTGAGTGCTCGGAGACTCAGCTTCTAACTTTTTATCACTACGCCAAGAAACAAAACATTTCCAAAGATATTTTCCATGACATTTTCTCTGACGTCTTACACAAAAAAGAAATGGAAATTTTACCATTCTGACACGTGACTTTCTACGTCAAGCTATCGATTCTGTCCAGGTTCAACCTCCCTCCCAGGTTCCCCTCTCTTACTCGAGAAGAGAGAGGACCCTGGGAACGAGGTTGGTCCCCAGCTTACCTCGCGTCCTTTGCTTGTGACTAGAGCAGCAAGTGGCTTGGCATAGAACCGTGAATGCGAGAATCCCAGGCAGCCGTACATACTGGAATTCAAAAAAAACTTGAATGAGTAACCTGCGAAACAAGAGCCACGTGCGGAAATGACACATCGCGTGATTAGAGCGTGATTTTCGCGAAACTACGTCATTTACATCCAACGTATGAAGCGTGATAAGTAACCTACGAAACCCGAGTCACGTACGGAAATGACGCGACGCGTGAGTAGCGCGTGACGCGCGCAAAACCACGTGATTCACATCCAACTTATGAAGACGGTTTTACTTCCTGGAAACTAAACGGCGGATACTTGCCAGTTAACAGTATGTCCTGGTCTTAGTAACTTGAAAAGAGTAGCAGTTGGCAAAAAAGCGCCAAGAAGTGAAGGAACAGAAGAGAACTGACGACAAAACATTTTCCTTATCTGCTTTCCTCAATGATAATGGAGTAAGGAAAAAAATGCATACCTGTTAGCTGTCAACTTCAAGGCCTTCTGTCTGATGTCATACTGAAACAAAAACAAACACGATTAGAGAAACGTTCTCCAAAGGACAAGAACGACGTTGATTCTAATCTTACACTATCGAAGCAGCAACTTCGCTCTTTTCGTCTTTCCATGGTGAACTTCAAAGAAGGGAAATAGACTTTGATATGACTGGGCTCAAAGATTTCGTTAAGTGGTCGGTTAGATTACTTCACAACATAATGAACAGCCTTGTTAGAGTAATCCTGGCTATCCTTTCCACTGTCATCCTCTGTATCGCTTGTTATTTCACAAAGTGAAAACGCTTTCAAGACCACTTTTTAGCTCTTATTAACCGAGCAGGAGGTCTGTATGGGACAATCTTGACCGGGGTCGTGAGCACAGTACACACGACGGAGGTCAAGATTCTCCCATACAGACCGACTAAGCTCGGTTAAAAAGATGTTTATTATATGGCGCAAACAAAAACAATTTAATTCGTTTAATGTAACTGGTTTGTAGGTAACTGACATTTTGCTTGCGAACGGCGATGAGCTGAATTTAATTCTGCCAAAGTTTGCTCGTCCTCTATACTTTTTTATCATCAGACTTTTTGGCACTTCCATAAATAAATATTGTTAAATGAAAATAATAAATGATTTTTTATTTCAGTTTGCAACTTTTTCATTGCAAAACATTACCGGTCTAGATGTCGGTCTAGATGGGACAATCTAGATCGCTTACAATATCGATTTCAGCCAATCAAATTCGTGAATTTGGTAGTTCCCAGTCCTTGTGAGACAGAACCATATAATAAGGAGACTTTATACTCACTCACCTGCAGATATTGATCTGACTCACGACCATGGTTCTTCATCAAAGCTTTCACCTATTAAAGCAAAGTTATAAGATGGGAAATTCAAGATTAAAGAAATAAAAGGAAAAAAAGTCCATTTATGTGTGTGAAGTCTAGTAACACTCCGGCTTTGTCAAGTAAAAAACTACTGATAAGTTACAAACATGACGGACAAAACTCAAATACTCTTTCAATTCAGCTGACGGCCCTTGAAACAGTGATTTACCAAACAGGGCCGGGTTGTTCGAAAGCCGGTTCACGCTAACCCAGGATTAAAAGTTAACTAAAGTATTACTATTTCTTGTATAGAAATGTTTTTCACTACTTATGTTTTGTGTAGTTTAAGCTTACTCAATTTCAAAACAGAAGGACAAATAATATAAACAGGTAAACCTCACAGAGAAGCGGGCTTTGAACAACCCGGGCCAGCTTGCTAAACTACTAATCATTGGGAAAGAGTGGGCGTGAAAATGTGTTGTCTAATCAATGACTGAAATGCCCTTCACTACTCGAGGAGAGCAAGGGCATTTTCTCGGTTGCGTCGTAATTTCAAACTAGGCTTCTTCTGTCTCTGAAGATATTGTACTAAGTGTTTTTAATCAGATGCACTTCACCAGATGTTTCACTATTTGCACGAGTCGTGCAGATCAGCCCAGAGGACTGATCCCATTAACAGAATCTGTCATGTTGTATTAAGTGGGCAAATATCACAAGAACAAACCTGCTTTCGTCGTTCAACAAGTTTTCTGATCTCGGTCGGCAGGATGCCGGGCTCTAAGTCAGGATCGGGTAATTCCACCACTTCCTCCTCGTCAGCGGGCTTATAAAGAAAAGAGCAATCGAGAATTTCAATGCCACGTTTATTGAAAACTTCTAAAAGGCGCGCTGCTTCTTCCGGCAAACTGTCGTTTGGTTATTATCGTAGGACTGATTTCGAAGTATAGAGCGTTTCCACTTTGGTCGTATGGGTGTCCACAATTAATTGAAAATGTACCATGATCGAAATTTTAATTCTCGTTACTGACTGCCATACATTTCTTTGCATATTAGCGCTGAGAATTTAGTGTTACATCAAAACATCCCTCATTTGTTGATGAGTTTCTTTATTCTCATCAGCTGTCTACTTGACAGCGTATTGAAACTGTAAAGAAAAACAGGATGCTGATCAAACAAGCAGTGACACTCACTCCGTTGGCTGGGAAGCTTGCCCTGCTGATTGTGGTGAAACAAATGTTGTATTCCTGGATAATTGACGGGTACAAACTGTTGAAATCCAGCAGCAAAATGTGTTTGTCGTAAAAACCTGGAAGAGAAAAAAAACGGCGCTTACTAAAAAGCAGAACCTTTGCTGACGTCATTGTCTATATTTTTCCTCATTAACATACGACTTTGTGCTTCGAAGGCATCACGCTACACACGAATTAACGACAAACATTTGAAGAGATTGTCAAATTTAGTATTTGGTGAAACGTTTGGCTCGTTGGGTGTAATATGTGAGGAGAAATTGGCTTTCAAACACCGCAAAATGTCTGGCTGGCAAAAGCGCTAATGAGTTCATACATTCTTTGTAAAATTTTGAGTTTGTAAACCCGCGTCGCACAAAAAGTATTCAATACATAGGGCTCAAATTCTTTAGGACAATTAACCGTCCTGTGCCATTTCAGCATCCAGAACTAATGTTTTTGTAGCTCCATCAGAAACTGTATCGCTTTTGCTAATGAGGCAAATATTGTAAACAACGAATCTCCAATACATAGGTCTTTTGCACAATTCAAGAATATGTAGAAAAAGAAGACCTTATGAAGGGAAAATAAAAAAGAATCCAAAGAGAAAACAAGGTCTAGCCCATCATTTTTCAACGATAATAAAGATAGTTAGCCTTGAAACCTCAACCAAACGACATCAAGGGGAAAAAAGTCACGTGCGGAAGGATTTTTGACAATTTATTCCATCCGTCGTCGTCTAACGAGAGATTCACAAGGTAATCCTAAGGAACGAACCATTATTTTTGTGGAGGGGTGGGGGGAGGGCTGGGCAATTGCGGAAAAAAATTCCTACATAGCAAAAATTTGCTGAAAACAAAATAGTGCAAGAAGAAACATTTCGTGTCCCAGAAAATTACCCACCCCGCCCCCCGTCAAAAAAATAATAGTCCGTCCCTAAACAAAACATACCTTTCTTAGGTTCCAGCACCAGTCCTCCAGCATAAGCTGGCTTTCTTCTTCCTTTCTTTGAACTCTTGGGTTGTTCTTCGTCATCATTCTCAACCTCGGCCTGAGAAAAACGTCGAGTAAAACTCATTACAAGTTTAAAACATAAGGACATTTTACCTTTTACTCTTTGAAGGAAATCGAACGCCAAGTCCATCCTCTGAGAGAGAGTTTCTCCAAAAAAAGTAAAGGCAGCGGTCATTAAGTACAGGGATGGGCTATTTAACACAATTCTTACCACTTGCTTCTTGCCGTAGCTTTTGTCAGGGCAAACGAAATTCCTATGAAGCAAGCAAAAAATGCCGTTGTAAAGGATAAACATTACACGCTGAGGTTCCAAAATAAGCAACCCACCAGAAATCAAGAGATACAGGAAGACAAAGTTTTTTCACTAACAACTGGTCAAATACAAGTCCTAGGAAATTTTTCCTGGTAGGTGCAAGATAAACTTACCACGCTTAAAAGATCGCGTTTGAGTAAGAAAGAAAAAACTTTCGGAAAACATGTAGCAGAGTTTAAAAAGTTAAACAAGGAAGCTATGGAGAAATCTCTTACTTTTCGTTGAAAGCGTGAAGCAAAAGAAATTCGTTCCTTTCTGATCGACCGCCAAGTAGTGTTCTAGCCTGAAAACAAAATAAAAAAAAGCAAAAATTGTCGTTTAAAATGGAGAAATAGCAGAGTGCTAGCGCCTACATAAACGGCTCTAAAGACCAATAGTAGTAAGGCAACCTCGCAAGCGTGTTGAATTCAATTAATTTGATTCAGAATTTTGTGCACGGATCCGTTGAAACAGAAAAAACTTGAATAAAGTACAGTGACATCACAATAACGTCTCTATGGATACAAACCTCGATTTCAAGTAGCGCGCGCGCCGGGAGCGCACAATATTGCTAGCGCACAGGCTCTTTCGGACAACGACAACGAAGAAATCGATAAACTTAAGAACGGAGTGGACTGTACATTGCCTCTGCACGTGCGTTATACATCTTGATTAACGCCTTATTAACCGGTGAAATTTCTGTTTCAATCATAGATTCATTATTACATTTACAGAAACAAAAAATTGCAAACGGAGCGAAATTTCCTAAATCAACTCACCATAACGTTTCCAGCGATTGTTGTTATCTGTAAAGCCAGTGGCAGAACCTAAAGAAAAAGCAAATAAAAAGAACTTAAAACAGGGACCGGGTTGTTCAAAGCCCAATTAAGCTAACCCTAACCAAATCCTGGGTTACCCAGGATTTGCGAGAATTTTGATTGAGTTTTGCAACTTTTCGGAGCGGTTTTCTGTTTATATTGTTTGCCCTTCAGTTTTGAGTTTCAATGATTTCAAACTACACAAAAAATAATCAGTGAAAAACATTTTTATAGAAGAAAAATTTATACTTCGGTTAAATTTTAACCGTGGTTTAGCGTTAACCGTCTTTCGATCAGCCCGGCCCTAGTACCGAGAGAAACAAACTGGTTTGGAGGTGGAGAGAAACGTTACCATGAGAACTGTTAAATATAGCAATCCGTTTTTCTCTCAGTACTGTTTGATCAAATAGATTTGTAAAGAATAACGTACGTTGAGATCATACATGATCCGCAAGGTCAGTAGAGCATCCATCTGCAGAAAGAAACAAGCATATTTCGGCAAAATTAGACAAGAGTAAAGAAATGATCTCCGTTCGCAAAGAATTCAGACAGCAGAGGAGAAAGTCGGAGCTGGATGCAGGGTCTGGAGCGAGGGGTAAATGGTAGCCACCAACAGAGCTAGTTGGCAGGAGGGTGTAGGGGTTTCATGGGCCGCTTTGAATGAAGAGGATAGGTGAAGTTGAAAAGAATAATTCGCGCCCAACGTAAGTCCGTGACTGAAGTGGAGTTAACTTGAGCTGTAAACAAAAACTTTACCTACCGAGGTGAGCTCAAACATGTGAAGGAGTTCACGCGACGAACTGAAAGAGCAGGCAAGAAAAAATATTACGGTCAACGAATACTCATGAATTTATAATCGAAAATCTACAACGCAAGAGGTCAAATCGAATATGAAAACCTTCAGCGTCCCAGAGAATAGTATTTACCGGTTTTTGACGTGCAAAATGGGTGCACGCTGGTTTGACAATCAACGAACAGCATTCAGAACACGCTACGATCATTTATTACTTACTTAAACTTGTTGGGTATTTCATCTTGGTCAATCTCTTCCCTTCTGGACTGAAGAACGGCCCATGATAACGCTGAAAAATGGATCAAGGAATAAAATTTCTTCGAAGAATGAAGGCTTTGAAATTAATATTGTTGTCAGATTTAACTAACTAGCTCGTGCAGTGTGATAATCTGGGCGAGTGTAGCCCTGAAAAGAACTGTTGTTGGTGACTGATGTTTCGACCACTTGAGCGGAGGTCATCTTCAAAGTCAGGGAAAAATGAAAAAGTCTGGTCCCTTGTAACTGATTCTTAGTTTAGCCGCAATGGAATTGGCTGTAAGACTCGCGGACTCAATAGTTCGCCAACAGTCGTTGGTCAGTTGTGGCAGGTTGGTAAAGGTGAAAAACAGTTCCCAAAAGATATTGTCGGTCGTCTGTTGGCCACCTGTCAGTCGACTTTCGGCCGTTTGTCGGCCGACTGTTTGTAGAATAACGGCCGACAGTTTTCGTTATTTTTCGGACTTAAGTTTGGCCAACGGTCGGCCAACGGTCGGCCAACGGTCGGCCAACAGTCGGCGAACTGTTGACAATCTGTCGGTAACTAGTCGGTAACGTGTCGGTAAGTCGTGAACTGAAATGACTGTTAACGTTTACTTAAGGGCCCATTAACCGATTTTTTTGAGCCGTTGCTAAGGAAATTTATTTTCATATAACCTCATCATTTTTAGTTAGTTCAGAGTTATTTCATGTGCTTTAACTTTTTCATGATCAGCAACACTAGTGATGACGTCATCAGGCCACGCCCATGGTCATGTGACTAATACTGAAAAAACGCAAAGGCTCCCGGGCAAATTACTTTATCGGGATTTTTTTCATTGATTTAATATTTTAATTTAAATCCTCATTACGCTATGCATAGATTTTGTTTCATTTTTAAAAGGTCAGATTTTGAGAGAATTTCAAAATATTAAAAAATTCTTAATTTTTCGCAAAAAGCATGATTTCGAAAAAGGAATGCATAGCTATGTTTCCAACGTTGGCTTTAATCGAAATCCGTCGAAAAAGGCTGGATTTAATGAAAAACCGCGTTTCCTTTAGCATTCATAGAAACCGGAAGTGCGCCCGATATATATTGGAAGTTACCCTATTAGCGCGTGCGCAATTTACACTGCCAGCGCACTTCGGCAAGATCAAACAAAGCCACACGGAGTTAGTTTTTCTCTTTCTATTGTTCTTGTTTTTCTGTATTTCTCTTATTTTGTCTTTGCTTGTACTTTTTTTGCTTTGCATTTTGTGAAACACAAGGAAAAACATCTAAAATGTAAGTGAATTTGAAAGCTACTGAGTTGTTTTTGTTTTCCGCGCTCAGACTGACGTAAGAAACCGGAAGTAAAATTTCACCTCCTTAGCAACGCGCGCGAGCGCGCGTATAAATCGGTTAATGAGCCCTTAAGGTAAGTTTCGTGAAGACAAACCTGTCAAATCGTAGCTCTTGCATCTTATAAGCTCCTTTGAAGATATCTTCACATCACACACCATCCGACCACAAGTGATGGAGCGATCGAGAAGACTACCACCTTTACCAGGTCCACCGCTCTGTGAGAAACATGAAACACAACAACAATTGGCACAAACCATTACCAATCAAAATAGGCCTGTAAAAGGAGCTACATGTTGAAAATTTTAGCCGAAATGTTTCAAGTTTGTCGTTTGTAATCCGTATTAATCTTCTCCATCCTTAACCATCCTTGTTCCTTTATGGTTTATTATTATTTCTTTAGTGTTTTTTCTATTTTACACAACTACTATACTCAGGTTTCCTTCAATTTAAAGGTGATTTTTTAGGTGGCCAAAATAACTCAAAATACCGTTACTGAGCTCCTTTAATTATACTAGACTTGAGTCGGAGTTCAAAACCAACAGTTTTAGCCAGTTGCTGCTGCTGTAATGATTGTTGACTGCAGTAATTTCAAGCTGTGTATAAAGTTTTGATCACTCAAAAACCTTGCTAACACTTAAAGGAGCTCAGTCACGGTATTTTGAGTTATTTTAGCCGCATACAGAATTACCTTTAAATTGAAGGAAACCTGAAAATACTAGTTTACTAGGTTGAAAAAAAAAACACTAAAAAGATAATAATAAACCACAAAGGAACAAGGATGATTAAGGATGGAATAGATTAACATGGATTATAAACGACGAACTTGATACGCCTAAGTTTCTGAAAAAAAAAATCAAGCAGCAAAATGCTTCAACAAATGAAGTACTTACAGACAACTTTGGCATGACGGTTCTTTTAAGCCGTCCAAGACGAGACCAGTGAGGAATCTAAAAGGAAAATAAACTTAAATCTCAAAATACAAAATCTCTTCATGGTTTCCCATAAATTTCTTTGAATGCTAGTTCCGAGAATTTGGTAGTATATCAAGGCAATACTCCTTAAGTACCTGACAATATCTTTTATTCTAATTATCTGTTTTCCGAACAATGTGTTAAGGGCCCATTAACCGATCTTTTAGAGCCGTTGCTAAGGAAAATTTATACTCATATAACCTCATCATTTTTAGTTAGTTCAGAGTCATTTCATGTGTTTTTACTTTTTCATGATTAGCAACACTAGTGATGACGTCATCAAGCCACGCCCATGTTCATGTGACTAATACTGAAAAAACGCAAAGGCACCCAGGCAAATTACTTTATCGAGATTTTTTTCATTGATTTTAATATTTTAATTTAAATCCTCATTACGCTATGCATAGATTTTGTTTCATTTCTAAAAGGTCAGATTTTGAGAGAATTTCAAAATATTAAAAAATTCGTAATTTTCTGAAAAAAGCATGAGTTTGAAAAAGGAATGCATAGCTATATTTCCAAGGTTGCCTTTGATCGAAATCAGTCGAAAAAGGCTGGATTTAATGAAAAACCGCGTTTCCTTTAGCATTTAACTGAAGAAACCGGAAGTGCGCCCGATATATATTGGAAGTTAGTTACCCTATGAGCGCGTGCGCAATTTACACTACCAGCGCACTTCGGTAAGATCAGACAAAGCCACACGGAGTTTATTTTTCTCTTTCCATTGCTCTTGTTTTTCTGTCTTTTTCTTATTTTGTCTTTGCTTGTACTTTTTTTATTTTGCATTTTGTGAAACACAAAGAAAAACATCTAAAATGTAAGCGAATTTGGAAGTTATATAGTTGTTTTTATTTTCCGCGCTCAGGCTGACGTAAGTAACCGGAAGTGAAATTTCACCTCACCGCGCGAGCGCGCGCATAAATCGGTTAATGGGCCCTTAATATTGTAAGACAAGTTCTCAAACTTATTAATAATTCATCAAGTTTAAACGACGAAAATCATGACCGTGACCATGTTTGGATATCTGATCTTAATTAGCATAGATTTTTACTATTTTATTTCTCCGTTTTCTCCTCAGATTAAGATTCCACTGAGAAGATATATCAAACACTCAAGACAGTGTTTGAACGCAGTTCCAAACACCTCGAAGTTCTTCAAAAATACTCCGCGACACGTCGTATTTTCAACTGTCTTCTCGGTGTTTGGAAATGTGGTCAAATACGGTCTTTCGTATTTGATATTTTACATTAGACGTATTCATATATTCATGTATTCTTGGATAGTCAAAACTTACAAAACGACAAATTTCCTTCTGTTGTATCACTGCGCCTACGGCAAAGTCTTGTTCTTGTTCTTGTTTTATTTTTGCCATTTAACAATATATTTACAACATATTGTCGCATAAGGAAAGGAAGCCCATGGAAGCCAATAAGGCCTATGTAAAGAACTACCTTACAGATACTTGAGAATTAACAACAGAATAAAACTGCTGTCATCAATACACAAAATGATTATAATTTAGGATAAAAAGTAGTACAAGCAAAGGAAGGAGGAAAAAGTGAAAAAAGCTCACACAAGCACACTAAGAGAAATAAAATATACTTATAACAAAGTAATTTTAGCAGTGTGACACAGTAGGGGAACATCTAACTGTGTTCACAGAATAGATACATGTACTAACCTTGCAAGCATTTATCCTATGCAACAAAAGATCAATATCAAATCCGTAGATATCATGTCCCTAAAAACATGAAATTAGATTCAGTGAAGAGGTTATTTAGCCATCAGAACACAAGAAGTTTGTCATCAAGACATTAGCCCCTTGCCTGTGTCTAAAAGGTTGCAAGTCAAAATTCCAACGACTAGAATTCTTTTAACAAATCACTCTATTAAAACAACTTCGCTAGAGATCCAGGGCTTTTATTAAGGGCCCAACACTGAGTAAATTGACTGGCTTTGAGGACGAATCTGCCTACCTGGTTTGACCATCTAGAGGAAAGTTTTTTTTAAGGCTGCTGCGCACTAGCTGATTTTTTGTTGCCGACAAAAAATCTTCACTTGTCGCCTAGTAGGCGGTGAATTTAGACAAGTCTGCGACAAGATCGGGGCCTGTCTGGCGATATCTGACAGTGTTAAATCTCAAAACGTCTTGTTGGGCCTTGTCGGCTAGTGTGCGGTGGACCAAGACAGTTTGTTGGTGCTTGTGCGCCTCAACCAATTAGGAAATAGGCGCCAATTAGGGAGTAGGCGCCAATTAGGGAGTAGACGCTAATTAGGGAGTAGGCGCCATCTTGAATTTGGATGACTTGGCCCCAAGCCTCAACGCGGTTAGTTGTGACAAAAAATCGGCTAGTGTGCGGCAAGCTGATGGCCTGACAAATTTTAACCTGATTTGACCCAGACAGAAAATCTGCAGTTCTACGATGGAAAATCAACTAGTGTGCAGCAGCCTTCATAAAGAAGTTCGATGAAAAAGGTTTTGTCCACCTGTGAAAATCAGTTGCCCTCCTTCTGAAAATGTTAATGAAACTTCTGGAAATCCCTTAATTTCACAATATCATCACTTGCAGTTATCCCAGAAATGAAATTATCACAAGGCAAATATCCCCTTCAGTTTAAATAGAGTGGCTAGTAAGGATAGGTGGGGAACACTTTGATCTCACCACTATTACATTGCAGGGCTGTCACTTAGTTTTTAGTCACCTGTAACCTTATTCTCCACACCTGTAGCAAATTTGTTACTTCATGGGTAAATTCTATCAACAACAGGCAATTTCACCAGTAACATCAAGGGAAAATAAAGCATACTCAGCTGTAACAGGTTCTACGGGTTACAGCCCTTGATGACAGCCCTGTACCGGTCCAGTTCATTAGCTTTTTTTTATAACCAAAAACATGAATAAACATACCACAAGAACATCTGGATCAATTCTGTGAATCTTGGCCATAAATAATCCAAGAAGAGCTCTCTCTGATGTCGTGATGTCCATTTTAATTTGCTAAAGAAACACAAATTAGGAATTCCACAGATTACTGTTGAAAATTCAACTTACCACCAAATCAGTTTATTATGTATTACTACCTGCTTTTCCATAATTTATTTACGATGTATTATAATTAAATTAAATTAAATTAAATTAAACTTTATTTAAGTGTCGGTGTATTTAGCACTAATGTGCTAATTGGGGACACTGTAAATAAGTAAACAAATATTTCAAATATAACATAAACTATAACATAATGTATGCAATATGTATTATAACTCATTACCCTTTTCCTGACAGCATCTTTGAAGTCATAAGGGTACATCTGATCACTCGGTTTGCTTACAGCTGCAAAAGAAAAGTACAGTTGTTATCACTTCTTTATTTGTGGTTGAGTGTGTGGGTGAGGCACTCGTAAACCACACATGCATGACAATCCTTTTCAACAACCAATTTCCCCTTTACATGAAGACACTGCCTAGAATACAATTTGAGGGCACTGTCTTGATGAAACACTGAATTCTCAGAACTGATGGTAAGATAAATTACTGCAATCAGTATGGAGAATTTGAAATTTAGCTTTGAATTGTAAGGGCCAAGAGAAAAATAAAAAACTGTGTATCCTTGTCACTTTGCTTCATATAAAAAAAGTACAATAAAATCCTTAACCCTGCATGTTTTGACAGAAGGAATTGCCTATTGTGCAGTTCCAAAAATATCCATACCCTCCCAACAGAGGGGATTGGAATTTTCCTAGTGGGTGGGGGTTCTCTAAGAACAAAGAACTCAAAGAAATGTATGAAGCTTTGTTGGAAATTCCAAAAGGGTGGGGAGGGGGGGGGGATCTTAGACAAAATCTCCTCTTTGGGGAGGTATGGATATTTTCTGGGACTACACCTTGAACTTACCACAAAAATGATATTGGAACTTCTGTTTTGGTGCTGCTTTGTCTAGTGACACTTCATGATGTACCAGAGCTGACACAGCCAAGATCTAAACCATGAAAAAAAATCAGTGAACACGAGAGAATTACTACTGAAATAAGAGAGGACAAATTTTATTTGATATATTGCTACTTAATTTAGTCTTAAATGCAGACATAAGTAATATTGTCATCATACCACACGCAGGGACGGACTGACCAACTAACTGCATGTTACTGGTGGTATTACGGGGTAAACAGATATCCACAGCTGGGTTACCTGTGGTGGCAAGCATGGAAAAGTTGCAGAAATACATACCTCATGAGTGTGAGTCTTTGTGTTCAACATTGTCCTAAAACTGAGGCTCATGACAACCTAAAGAAAGAGAAAAAACAAACAATAACTGTAGAGAGGATGGATGAGCTGGTGTTCACTAGTGACGGAGTTGAAGTCATAATCATAGTTGGAGTCATAAGAGAGGTCACAACGAAGTGAAAATTAAAAATTGGAGTTGTAAGCAGTCATGAACTCGCCAGAATTGGAGTCAGAAGAATCAGAAAATTTTAATTTCTTGCAATTTGTCTATGCCTCTGTCGCTTATAATCCAGTGAAAACTAGATTTTTAGAGTCAGAAGCAGAAGCAGAAGAACCAACCATTCACAAGGCCCTGAATTGAACATTGTGACTGGTATATTCTTCTGCTTCTGTTTCCGACTCCAACAATCTAGTTTTCACTGGATCATAAGTGACTGAGACGTAAACAGAATGGGCGTTCGGCACCTGACTCCATTGGTTTGATTTTCACTAGTTTGTATCACTCTATACTTTTGATTATGACTCCAACTACAAATCTGTTGCTAACGAAAACCTGCCTTAAAAGGTTATTACACTGGATGTTAAAGACATCCTTAGATGCTAACCAGTGTACCTGTGTCGAGTAACACAAAAATGTTAGTGCTTCTCTCGACCCAGGACTATAAATTACAAATTGTCAAGGCAGCCTGTCATTCCACAGGCAGGCTAAGGGAAATACAAAAACTCCTAAGAAAAACATACAGTAGAAATGGCCTGCTTGTGATAACTTGACAATTTTCTCTGCCCTCTATAACTAGAACAGACTTGGCATTCACAACATACAAAATCTGAAAAAAAAAAGATGCAGGAATGTGAAGTGATTACTAAACTTACCATGGGTGGTGGAGGATCTTGTTCACTTGCCACTTCAAGGTGATCAGGTTTTGAGACAACAGCCTGCAGGAAAATGCTTGACACTTTAAAAACTTAGCACAGATATGTTTGCCAAACTGTACAAAAGAAGGACACTAACCTCTACTTTACACCAACTGACTGGATGTTGAGGAAGTTCTTGAGAGAAAAAAAAGACATTAAAATGAAATTAATGCTTGGAGTAAATATTTCATTTGCTAAGATCAACATCTTACTTCTCCTAACATTGACAGTACATTCTCAAGTAGACTGGTTATGAGAATAAAGAAAATCATCATACTCACGAGGAAACTTGATAGTGAGCCAACAAGGACCTTTCATCTTACGACTAAGGAGAAGGAGCTCAAGACTGCAACCAAAAAGAAGAACATTTCAAATTTTCCTTTTAAGCTAGAAGGCCTTTTCTTTCAAATCAAAGGCTGAGATTCTTACCTAGATGTGTTAGTGCCAAACACATGGCTGAAAGTCTCTCCAGACAAGTCAGATGGTAACTGGGGAGAATCCGCCTGCCAAGAGATAGTGAGAATGATAATGACAAAGGAGACAATCTATAAAGGGTTGATGCTTACAGACCTTACAGTGTAAATGTAAGTTGATTATGAACATTTGAACCCTGCTATTTTCAACTCTAGAAAGAAACAAAATATAGTTCAAAATAGTGGGAGTTCGCAATAACCAATAGCAAATGACTGAAGGGCAAATCCGAGGAAAATGGTTTTGACTTTGAAATACTGGGGAATTTGGAATAGGCGAGTTCAAATTAGCAGGGTCCAAATGTAATTGCAGGCCATCAGGCTTCTGTTGTTTATTTATATGTGGTTATATATAGGTGAAATTCAATCAATATTAAAATGTTTATGACTTACTGAATATCTGACTTCCAGGTACTCTGACATGACAGGAACATCTTGAATCTCAAAAGCATAAGCCTTTTGAACTTTCTTAAATGACAAATAATATAGAAAACCACTTAAGCACATGTGTGTTAAAATAAAAGGTGAGAGACCAAACGAATGAAAAAACAGATATTTAAAATAGGAACACAGTGGAATCACATTTCAGGACCACAGAAACAAAGTGTGGAAAAACGAAGCTCAAAACATATCAATCAACAGGTTCTTGCGAGTACTGACTGATACAATTTAAACATGTATCCCTCAAGAACAATTTCCTCAAATAATGTGTACTAAAGGCATCCGCAGTCGAGTGATGATTTAAACCCTTGATTGACCCACGATCAACATCTCGATCAACATCCTGATTGACACTTAGTGTCAACCAACTCATATGCATCAATCAAAAATTAGTTGACTCTTGACCAACTCTCAACTGAGTTGTCAATCAAGTGTTGATCAAGTGTCAGCTGAGGAGTGTCAATTGAGTATCAATTGAGGTTCAATCGCCGGTTTCAATTGACATTTGACCTTGGATGCCTTTAGTACACATGATACAATTCCTCTAGGCTCAAGAAGTAATACAAGCATACATTTCAAAAATTTTGCACAAATTCTAGTCAAAAGTAACTATGATATGTTACCCTGGAGATGAACTTCATGATTTTATGTTTTGTCGCAATCTTCTCATTGAATTCCTGTGAGAAAATAAGTTAATGTAGGTGTCATTTTAAAACAAAAAATTGTGCTAATTAAGGCATGACTCCCTGTCAGTTTTAGATGTAGTAGAGTGTATTAAAAGAAAAAAGAAAGCAAGTAGCGGCATTACAAAAGAAACATTTATTCACCTGGTAAACATCAATAAATCCAACGGGTTCACTTGTCTCAGAGCCATCAACGTCGCGCTTCTGTTTGTTAAGTAAACAAGTACGGTTAGGAAGCTGAAAGCAATGCTAATATAACCTTTCAGCAAAACACTGACATTTATTTTGTTCCCATTGGCTGGAAGAACACAGCTTTTAATTTAAATCAATAAGAAAAGCAAACCTGGATCATGTGTGTACTACAGGCATCTGCAGGTGAGTGTTGATTGATACCTTCGATTGGCAACTCAATTGACACATGATCAGCATTCTGATTGATACTCAATCAACACTTGAGCAACATCTCGATTGACACTCGATCGACACTTGATCAACAGTCGGTCGATAGTTGGCTGAGTGTCAACCAAGTCACATGCATTGATAAAAAATTAGTCGTCACTCTTGACCACCTGTCAACCGAGATGTTGATTGAGTGCTGACTGAGTGTCAACGAAATCTCAATGGAGTGTCAATTGAGTATCAATCAAGTGTTGATCAAGGGTATCGATCTAAGCTATTGATCGACACTTGACTGCAGATGCCTTTAGCACACATGATCCAAAAACCCTAATATATGCTGTTTCTGGAGAACAGCAAATCGTCACATGGAATCTAAAGAAACTGCCCTTGAAAATCAGGAGGCTCATGTCAAGTTGTCAATAAGTGTCAAAAACAGCCTTAAGCATCAAACCTTTTCTCTTGGAAGAATGAATATTTGTCTCTCGATGTTCTTGACTGCCACTGAACAACTGAAAAGTAGAGATTAAAAAACATTATTTCCAACTATTTGCAACATTCTACTTTTTTTGCAATAACATTATTTGTTTTAATTACTATAATTTGCAAATAAAATTGATGCTATACCTGACGTACGCTTTAGCTGATTCAATCCAAACTTTGCCAAACAAGTAGACAGTACCTGAAAGAACAATGCGATGAACTTAGTACATTATATCTAGGTATGTTGACCTTATGCCATTAGCAGTAAATGGAGTAATAAACACATCTGCCTAATAGACTGAACTTGACGTTTGAACTTTGTTATTGTTATAACTTAGCCTGCCATGCGGTCATGTCATAAATGCATGTGCAGGCAAGTCACATGGAAGGTACTGTATGATTGGATCGTCATATTGAAATATAGTTGTGTTTGATTATCGAGGTTCTGTTCCTTGTTTGTCCACTTGCCTTTGTTTCACCGATCCCCTTGACTATAAGACTGTTGCCTAAAGACCTGCATGACAACATCTAAATACCTGGTTGTTTGAATCTATCCTCATAAGCATCAAACCAGAAAAACTTGAGGACTTTTTCTCCTGAAATGTCAAGACACAGTAAATTATGATCCTTAAAACTCCCTCTAAACACTATTCTTTAAAGGAATTGCTTCACATTGTGAAGTTCCAGAAAACATCCACACCCATCCCTATGAAAAGTCATTGGAAATCCTCTGAGGTGGGTAGGTCTCAAAAGCCAAAAATTTGAAAAGAAAACATGGTGTGAAACTAGAGTTTCTGGAGGGGAGGGGGGTTCAAACCAAAAAAACTTCCATAGGTAGGGTATGGATATTTTCTGGAATAACACAAAAGGAGATAGTCACCTACAAACTGGTCATATTAAAAAAAGTCCATTGAAAATTTGATGCAAAAATGATAGACTATATGTACATTGCTCATACTTCTAGTGTTTAACTGTGATTTTTATAGTATAAAGCAACTAAGAGTGCTTTAGCCCCCAGCCCCACCCCCCTGAATTAGATGTTGGTCTATTGCAGGTTAACCTCCCCCTCCCGGGATTCTGCACAAAACAATTCACTTGTACCCATGTTCTCTTAGGTGGACAGAGGCACTGTGAGAGTTCATGTCTCTCTTAAGAATGGACCATAAAGATATACTGCTAGCCTAGGTTCAAACCTAGAACCTTGGATCTTGTACACAAAAAATTGGTTCAGTGTGTCTTCGACAAAACATTGCACGTAAGAACTACCAGAAAGTCCTCTTAGAGATGAACACAGACAATCCAAACTGAAACAAGACCAGCTGTAATGGACTGTGAAACTAAACTAACCATCGATTTCCTGAAGTGGCAGGGAAGAAGAATCCACATTGACATCCGTCAGAACCTTAAAATTAAAAGATGGGACAATTAAACATTAACAATACGAAATCAAAAAACAAACAAACAAACAAACAAATCTAAACTACAAAAAATAAAACATGCTATATGTAACAAACTACAAAAAATGTAATATGCCATACAAACATGTATATCATAACAAAACTATTACAAACTGGATTTGGATAATGCAATTTGAGAGTTTTCATTGGGTTATGAGCAATTACACCATGCTCTATGAATATGGTAAGCATACTTGTGATTTTTTTGGGCATTTTTATTTTTATTTTAGTTTAGTTTTCTATATTTTGGGAACATTTTCAATAAAACAATTACTCCACTCACACTTGTGGATATGAGGTGAGTTTAGCCAACTAGGCACTATGTGCCTTGTTGGCTATCTACCATTTCATATCCAATGCATGCCCCTGGAATAATTATTAAATATTTCAGGTACAGTAGAACCCCATTGATCAGGTCACCAATTGGCCACAAAAATCTGGTAGTATTAACAGGCTGGCCATATTTAAGGGGTTCTTTAAATAAGAAAGTGACTGACTGAGGTTTTGTTCAGGCCAGAATAAAGTGGCTGTAATAATGAGGTGGCCGTATTAACAGGGTGACCATAAGGTGGGTTCCACAGACTGCAGTTTCATTTCAATCTTTTTACCTCTTGCTGATGTGATTCCTCATTTCCCAAGATTGTTTCCCAAGCAGAATCACCAGGAATTTCTGTTGTTCTGGATAAATACACACTCAATTCAATAATTATTTTTATATCGTGACAAATCAAGGTAGAGATACAAAAATTTCATGAAACAGTGCACAGATAAGTTTGTTTTCAATAAAGTACTTTGAAAACAAATTCAAAAATTTTGTAAAAGAAAAAATGCAACATATATAACCATACAATTTTTTTTTGACATATTTATTTTTAATCAAAGCAATCTAAAATAACTGTACATACTTTCTTGGCAAAGCACATTTTCTCTCACTCTGTCTCTCGCTTGCCTCAACCTATGATGGCAAAGTAATAAACATTTTAATTCTCTTATGATTACAGCCTGAAATGTTTGCTGCAAACGAGATATTGATCACCCTTCCTTCTGTGATACCTTGATTTGTACGTGGGGTTTCTCATCATGACTATTCTCGGCATTTGTCAAGGCCTGAATTGCTTCCGCATCACCAAGATCGTCATCATCACCAAATTCGTCACACCCTGCATCAACCTCTTCCATGTCATTTACAGCAGGAACATCTGACATAAGTTTTACAAGAAACTCAATTATAAGTGTAATGTAATTTTTGTCTTAAATTACATTTTAGGATTTAGTTTACAAGATCAGTCTCTCTATTGTGATTTTTTGACTTTACCATCCATTCCTGAATCTGTGTCCATTGCTGCTCCATATCCTTCCTCCTGTCCTTCCCCCTCAGGGTCTCCTACCATGCCACTGTACCTCCCCTCCCTTACTTCAAATGGCTCAGTTTTGACAACTGCCCTCCTCTTCCCAGGCAGGCTTGTAGTGTGGCTATATTCAGGTGGAGATTTAGGTTCAACTTTAAAAATATTCTGTCTTCGGTAGGATGATTCCTGTCAATTTTAAAAGAAAATCCAAGGTCAGAAACAAGTTACATAGCAGAAATTTATTGCACTAATATGTTCTCACGGGATGAACATTTGAAAAAAGAGTTGGGGCTAGTGAGTAACATCTCAATACTGTGAACTACGCAGATCATGTTTACTGTAGGTAGTGTTGGTCGACACTATTGACCAATATATCAACCGACACTTGGTTGATAAGTTGGCCGAGTCTTGGCCTTGTTATGGTCGATTGTTGACTGATACATGGCCAATATATTGGCCAAAAGTCAGTTGAGTATTGGTTGAGTGTCAGCTTAGTATCAGTTGAATATCCATTGATACGTCGGCCAATGCGAGTGTCAGTCGAGTGTTGGTCAAGCAAAGGCCACCATGTTGACTGATACTCAATCAACATTTGACCAATACTTGACCGATTCTCAACTGACACTTGACCAACTATCAGTCAATATATCAGCCGTGTATTGGACAAGTGTCGCCTGACACTTGGCCTACATATTGATAGTGTCAGTCAATATATCGGTCACTGACACTACCTACTAATGGTAAACACGATCCAACTTTGTTTAAGTCCCTTTTTATGTGCCAAACCACAAAGGCAGAGCAAAGTACAAAAAAAAAAGTGCAGTGCGGTGGGAAATGAATGTGCAAAGATAAAAAATTACCTGGAGTCGTCTTGGTGTGACATGACTTGAAGAGACTGCTGTTGGGGTTCTGGAGCAAAAATAAACAGGGTCAGCATATCAATCATATATCAGTGTAAACAAAACTTCAATTTACAGGCGTAAAATATTCTTTCTCCTTACTGATCATATAGCCATATAAACATATTTAATATTAGTTCCATTGCTTTTGTACTAAAGTGGTGATGAGAAAACACATATCGATCAGTTTTATCAGAATTACCTCAAAACTGGAGCCTTGCCCTTTGACATTTTCACTGGAGCTGGTTTTGGGTGCTTTATTATTGAAAAGAAAAATTTAATCAATAACAAACAAACTGAAGTGTTAGAGATACCATAAATTCGATTTTTTATTACTTATTTCCCTATAGCTCATCATATTCACCAATTCACACTCAAGTTACCATAAGTTCGTGACCATTGCCATTCTTTGTTTCAATTTCTGATCAATCACATTTGGTCAGACAGTTTGTACCAGTACATATTGGCACAACACAAAACAATTTGTCAGCTTCATAAAAGACAATTCCATAATCCAATGAATAGTTTTTGTTCTATTGCTAAGTACTCATAAAATTTTACAGGCACTTGAAAAAATACAGCCTTGTCCTCTCAGAGAGATTTCTGATGCTTGAAGAAAGATTGGATCATGTGTACTAAAGGCATCGGCAGTAGAGTGTTGATCAATGCCCTCGATCAACATCTGACTGGTACTTGATGGACATCCCAATCGATATGTGGTCGACACTCGATCGAGACTTGATCAACAGTCAGTTGATAGTCAGCCAAGTGTCGACTGACTCATGTGCATCAATCAAAAATTAGTCTACCATCGACCGAGATGTTGATGGAGTGTCAATCGAGTGTTACCCAAGGTGTTGATAGAGTGTTGATCAAGGGTATCGATCGACACCCAACCGTGGATGCCATCAGCACATATGATTCAAAAGATTTGTGGGTCCAATTTTAGACTGTCATACCTCAACTTCTTTTAGGAGATCATTTAATAAGTTGTCTTCACCAAGAGATGTCACCTCATTCTGCAAAAGTGATAACAAATTAGAATTCTGGTTTCAACATCCTTTTTGTTACTTGCAAGTTGGCCTCTTCTTTTCATTTCCTGGACGACTATTTTAGTGAGCTATAATTTTTTGATCAACACTAACCAAAAGCCAATGAGACATTGCTATTATGGCAAGTCATCTGAAAACCAACCTTCTATGAGTATAGAGCTCCTGCAACCAAAAGGCATACTGTTATATGCAATAAATTACTGTTATTGTGACTGCAGGTTAAGACCTCTACCTTTGGTTTCTTTGCTTTTGCACTTGCAGCTAACAACATTTTATTTATTGACTTTGGCTTGACGGTTGGCTTCTTAACGTTCTACAAAAGAGGAAATAAATAAATACCCATAACAATAAAGAAATATATGTCTAAATAATGTCCTAGAATATTTCAAGCACTATTTTCTACTTACCGGTTTCTTAGGCTTGAATTTAGGAACATTCTTCCCTGTAAGTCAAATGAAAGCAAAATAAAACTCTTGTGGTTCATACTCCTGGGTGGAGAGAGACTGTGAGATTAAAGAGAAACAAAAAACACAACATTGTGACCCCAGCCTGTGCTTGAACCCAGATGACAGTTCAGCGCACTAACCATTTATATCATGCACCTGCCAAATAACTAAATGAAATTGATTAACTGACCGGTTGATGGTCCATCTTCAAGATCGTCATCAAATATTTCTCTTCCATCGTCCACATATCCAGTCCCGTCTGAAAAGTAAGGACTATTTTAAATTTTAAATCCTTTAAGCAGGCCTCAGTTGTTCAGTAGTTGATACTCGATTGACACTTCATCAACACCTTAGCTGATACTCAATCGACATTCCACCGACATCTGGGTCGACAGTCAATTAATTTTCATTCAATGCGTATGAGTCAGTTGATACTTGGCCAACTATTGACTAAGTGTTGATAAAGTGTCGTTTGAATGTTGACCAATTATCGATCAGAATGTCAGTTGAGTACCGATTGAGATGTTGATTGAGGGCATTGATCAACAATTGACGACAGATGCCTTTAGTACTCATGATCCAAAAACAGTATCCACCAGATAAATTAATATCAAGTGGACAGTTTATTGTCAACACTTATCCACTAATGGATAGCGAATTATCTGGTGGATAGCAGTATCCATCCTTTGTTCAACTGAGCCCAGAATGTCTGTTTTCACATGCTCAAATTTTCTCCCACTTAAGACATGCCAGAGATTTGAACCTAGAAATTCTATAATGGTGACATATGGATAAACAATGAAAGATAGCTAAAGTAATGGGTGCTTCTTGTGGTAAACAGGAATTTTGGTGGAGTATAAGGATGATTGAGAGGCCACCCAAGTCAAGTGCAGTGGGAGAGTTATGACTCTCTCCTGGGGCAGATCTAGGGGGGTTCTGTTGAACCCCTATATTAAAACAAATGAGATATTATAAAACCCTGACTTGGCCTCAAAATGCTGGAAATCCCATTTTGAAGGACCTCAGTCTTAAACACTTCCCAAGGGAGGATGCCCCTGGAGCCCCGGGGGGTGGACTCCTATATAAAAAAGATGGGGCTGCCTGTCGGAAATTTTGAAAAGAACCCCTAAGAGCTACCAAGATCCTGTTTTGTAGGCGTGGCTTAAACTTTTTATATCCCCCAAGAGGTACCAATTCCTACACAACACATTACCTCCTGTCATATTTTTTCAGCTCAATACCCTAAAAGGTATCACAAAAGCTGCCACTGTGGACCTTCTGAGGCTTAACACCCTAAGAGGTACCAAAACTGTGTTTTAACCCCTAAAACGTACAATGAGCAACCCCATTATTTTTATATGGGAGTGCCCCTGAGTCCAGGCCTGGAGCCCCCTACAGGGGAACTACAGTCCCCCCTACAGGGGACTGTCTTTGGTGGCCATATCTTGAACTCCTACTCTAAAATCCTCTATCCGCCCCAGCTCTCTTTTTGCCTGCCTCACACCGCACCATAGTCAATAGAGGGGAATGGTTATGAAACGCCACGGAGTTCTTTGTCCTATTCTTTTGTTCACTTTTTTGGCCTTGACCATGCACAAAACACAATAGCCGTTTACTTCTGACTGAGGAACTAACCAACAGAAATGTTTTGGTTGTGCCATCATGGCTAATGTATAAGCGAGAAATAAAAGATTGTGCACGGTTGTGGACCTTCTCACACAAAATCTTGCCACCTTTCTTTGCTCCTTCGATATTCGCTGGACTTCATAACCATTCCCCTCTTTTAACCATGACTGCACCAAGAAGCCCACAAATCACCCGATTCCTAGGCTATAAGCTGATAGAGGAGTTTCCATACCGTCGTCAATAACCCAATCTTCTTCCTGACGTTTTCTAACAATGTCGGAGTACTCATCTTCATTAACCACCTGATAAACATCCTCCAATTGACCAACCTAGTAAGGAGAATCTAAGTCATTATCAGGGGAATGCAATTTTTCCAGACTGATCCATGTCCATTTTCACCTTACAACCATCAATACATTGCAACAGTCTGTGGTGATAAGAATGATGAAATGAAGGGATAAACTGTCTCGATTTACCAACAAATTCTCATAACAAAGCAAAACTAAAGTAATGAGAAATTGATTCTAGAAGATCATCACGTTATTGAGGATTTTACAATCTTAGTGTACGGTTTGAATTCTTCCGATGAGTAAAGCCGAATCGCCAAACTTTAACCAAATTAGTTTACAAAATATTGCCGAAGATTTGTCTCAACATCACATTACTTTGATTAACCTTATTCAAAAGTAGTTAAATTGTACATTATTCAAGATTTTTTAAAACTAAAACAGCGCTATTTGTAAATTGTTTCAGACTACATAAATGTCTTACTTCAAACTTCGATCTCTCCCCAGTCTGACGGAATTTTCTAGTGGAATCATAAAAAGTGCATTAGCAAATTGTGCGATCTTTAAAAAATGAATAAAAATCAGCACATCGAAAAGGAGTTTAATCGAAGAACCTTATTTTGTCGAGTGCAGAGGTTGCTCCAGCATTGCGTTTTACTGATCTTTTTGATCGCCTGGATGATTGAGAATCTGCAACATGAAGAGAACACATTAGTCGTAAATTGAATCAGTTTTGTTTTCAAACAAGAAAAATATCAGTATGCGGCAAGATTATTACCATCTTGGTTAGTAGCTGTCGCATCATCCCCCGTGGAAGTTGGCGCCATCTTGAAATGACTTGTTGAAAATGGCGCGAAAGAGAGATGGAATGGTCTTATTCCATATATGGAGACCATAGGAAAAATTCTGTTCCAGGTTGGTAGGGTAGGGATTTTGGGTCAAGAGTTGTAACGCTACATTTTTTTATTTGGCGATCTCTAGATCTCGCTAGATCTGGACCTGTGGGACCTTTCTCCTCCCAAAAGGTGTGAAAGGTAAGTTAATTTAAAAGAAAATTAAAGTAATTGATTTCCGGTAAATATTTCAATCAGCTCTAATACACCTGTCAATGGTTTCCCCCAGCGGGGGGATCAGGCATACCCACGGGGCTAGGCATAAAATTGAAGAAGGACTAAGCCCGAAACGTTTAGATTACCAGCGGATGTTTGACACTTTTATATCTAATTTATCAGCAGTGTCACGCATCCTATGGGTTTTTTTGTTTATTCCTACGGAATGAAATTGTCTCCCCTGGGTTGGGAGTTTGACAAGACTGTGTTGCCCAAGGACCAAGAAGATTGTTAACATTGGGTTGATGGGGACAGTAGAAGTACCATACAAACCATAAGACCTACCTTCAAGCCTGACATTTTGGCGCGTACCTGATCGTAGACGTTGAAAAGGTGAGTGATGAGTTTATATTTTCCATATTTCTCCGATCTTTTATGTTATGATTAACAACTTTTCTTCTTTGCACTATCAGCCGATAGATCGAGTTTTCGCCTGCTGGTGTTAAGTAAAGTAATTTGGATGTGATTTAAACCATGTAAAATTTGCCAATTTTGCTTGGTGTGGAAGCTTATGTAAGCTCATCTCAATGCAATCTGATTTTCTGTTTTCTTTCTTCTCTGTGTTTAGTTCTCTGACATTTAAACTCGACAACAGTTACCTTCATCATTGAACAAGTTGACGTTTGACGATATTAATATGATTTTTTTAATTGAGTTGTTTTGATATTTTACGGAATTTCCCTAGGGTGGGGGACTTTGTATGGAAATTTTTGCCCCAGGGTGAAAAAATTGACCAAAATTTGAGGAGAAATGTCAAACTGCGTGGGTATGCCCTATACCGCCCCTGGGGGAAACCATTGACAGCTGTATAAAACACTGGCTTGTAGGCAAACTAAGTAAACGAGCCTGAACGTTGTATTCTTACTTAAATCAATTGGCCATTGTGATTTCTAGTGTAACTGATGAGTGGAAGATGAGCGGTGATACAAAGTATGATGTTGCAGTCATTGGCGCTGGGATTTCTGGAATTGTAACAGCAAAATGTCTTCTGGATGACAAATTCAAGATCATTGTTTATGAGAAGACTGGGCACATTGGAGGCCTGTGGCAGTTTACAGAAGATGGATACGGAGTCATGAGCTTTACCCACATGTATGTGTAATCAAGGATTCCTTGATGGATAAAACGCTAACAAGGGCATTGCTAGGGTGTGGGAGGGGGGGTCCTGGGGTTCCTCTGACCCCCCTTTTGTAAGCCTTTTCTAAGCAAACAACCTTCAGCAAGTGACGACCATGACGATCTGGTGAGCACCCTCACTTTGACATAGTGTGACCCCCCCTTTGAAAAATCTTTGCTATGCCCCTGTGCCAGAGGTGTTCAAGAACTACTGTGAATCCTCTCTTAGCTGCCCCCTTCCCTTTCAAATTAGCAAGCCCCTCCTTCTTTATCAAGTACCCCGTGGTAACTTTTCTTTATTACCCTCATGGCCTCTCTGTTGAAGTTTTTCCACATTTTCACCCAGACTAAAAACCTACTATTACCCCCTACTCTGCCCCTGAAGGTCCAATGACTGCAAGATGGGGGCAAATACTTAGGGTGGGAGGGAGGGTAGTCAGAAAAGACATCAATGAATGTCTGAAACAAAAGAACAAATTTTACCAGAAGGGAAAGCCATGGGTTTAAGTAGAGTATTCCCAGATCATGTGTACTAAAGGCATCTGCTGTTGAGTGTCCATTGATACCCTTGATAGACAATTGACACTCGATCAACACTCGATCAACATCTCGATCAACATCTCGGTTGACAGTCGACTAATTTTCGCAGACACGTCATCAAGTGTCGATTGATACATGAGTCAGTCAACGCTCTGCCAACTATCGACCAACAGTCAATCAAGTGTCAATCAAGATGTCAATCTGGTGTATATCAAGATGTTGATCTAGTGTTAATCTATTATCGACCAAGTATCATTCGAGATGTTGATTGAGTGTCGATAACGGGTCGATCTAGGGTATCAATCAACACTTTTTTTTATAATAAAGTTTTTTTATTACGTTTGCTTATACTTTCAATCAACACTTGACCTTGAATGTCTTAGGTACACATGATCCCAATTCCCTTGGGGATTTCTGTCTCTGATCTACCCAGAAAGAATGGCTTAATTTGAGAACACAGATTTATCAAACACTTTGTTTTCTTCCTTGTACAGCAATGTCTCCAAGCATAACTACTGCTTCTCTGACTTCCCATTTCCTGATGATGTGCCTGATTACCCACACCACACCCACATGGCAGAGTATATCAACAGCTATGCTGAACACTTTGGTATCAAGGATCATATTAGTTTCAGTACCAAAGTGGTTAGAGTTGAAAAAGTCTCTGAGGGGTGGAAAATAACATCTGTCAAAGTTGACAATGAAGGAAAAGATCAACACATCTACAAGGAAACATTTGTCAAGTTTGTTGCCATAGCAACTGGGCATCATGCCAAGCCAAGCATGCCACATTTTGATGGCCAGGAAACATTTCCTGGGAGAATTTTTCACAGTGTAGAATACAAAAATGCCACAAGTAATGGTCTTGTGGGAAAGAAAGTTGTTGTAGTAGGAATTGGTAACAGTGCTGTTGATGTAGCCGTAAATGTTGTAGAATTAGGTGGTAAAAAGCCTGTAAGTATTGCTACAAGGTCTGGTGCATGGATTATACCCAATTATATCCTGGGTTTCCCAGCTGATCATTATGCTTGCCGCCTTTTCTTATGGCTTCCCTGGGGTTTGTCAAATTTTATCTTTGAATTTGTAATTAAGAGTGTGTCAGGGAGCCCATGGCAGTTGAATTTGAATCCCAAAATGCGTGCTCGTCAAACCCAGCCCACTGTTAGCCCCACATTAGTGCATCATATTCAGAGAAGAAATGTGATGGTAAAACCTAACATTGCAGCAGTGGAAGGTAACAAAGTTGTCTTTACCGATGGCACTAAAACTACCACAGACACAATAGTCTGTTGTACTGGGTATAAAATTGATTTACCATTTTTAGATAGTAGTTTAAAAGATCTGGTTGTAGAAGAAAATTCTAACAAGATTAAGCTATTCAAACATGTCTTTGTTCCAGAAATCGGAGCCTCTTTGGCATTTATAGGTTTTGTCCAGCCAACATCGGGTGGATTACTTTCAGTTTCTGAAATCCAGGCGAGATGGTTCTCTGAGCTTTGTAAAGGTGTGATCAAACTCCCATTGGTGGAAAAAATGCAGCAAGAAATTAAACAAGACCAGCAAAAAAATGAGAGCACCTACTTTGCGTCAGCTAGACACACCATTCAACAAGATCCTTTGAATTACAACGATGAAATTGCATCTTATTTTGGTGCGAAACCACAACTGTGGAAGCACCCATCTTTAGCTTGGCATTTGATTGTAAGTTCATGTGGTGCAGCTCAGTGGAGGTTACAAGGTCCACACAAGTGGAACAGGGCTAAAAACGTTGTGCATGCTGTTCCAATCACACCATTGATGCATTATGGCACCTTGTTTGTGCTTGTTTTATTACTCTTGATCATAGGTTTCATCATAGTTAAATGTTTTTAACTAATATCACATGAACCCCAAAGTTCATCTTGCTACATTTAAGACATTGTAATCAATTGCAATTAATTACATAAAATAATTTTGTCATGTTATGCTATGGATCAATTTACATATAGAGTAACATATACTGTAGGAAATTAAGTCATTATAATTTATCATATTTGTTTTCTAGAAAGCAGTAAATTAAATTTGAATTTTAAATCATGATAGAACATTTCCAACATTATGTTGATCATTAGCGGTACTTGTTTTACTAGCAGAGGTATATGATATATTAAATACTAAGATTTGTTGCATGTGTTATCAGGTCCATCGACATTTCACACTTCACTTTGATTCTCCCTCTAAATTGCATCAAGGCTCAAAGAAAGTGCTGTCTGATTGTCCAGGACAAGCAAATTTTCCTGCTGGGCAATTGACTTTCCATTCTCGCCTGTTCAATGGGCACAGGCCCCAGCAAGTTGTCTTTAAACTAAATAACAATAATAAAAAAACAGTAAATTAAGACTTGCCAATGGCAAATAAAATGTAAGAGCTGCTTGTCCAAAGGGCAAGCTCCAATTCAAGTTTGTTTCGAGCCCTGTTGCATGCTTAACAAATTATACTTACCGGTATTACAAAGTTATATTGAAACCAAAGTGTAGTAAACATGCCAGAGGAACTTATCAGGTTTCTTGAACTGATCAGCAGGTTCACTTGTAAATTTCTCATGACAGATTATGTGACTTTTAGTGAGGTTACAAACATGGAGCATTTGCAGAATTCACATAAAATCATAAATAGAAAATATCAATAATCTTTTATTTCTAGTCCTTTTCACAGGAACGACAATAGAAAATTAATTGATTTAACAATATTACTATTAATTTTTATCAGTTTCTTACAAAATCCACAAAACAAAGCATACATTTCACTGATATATTACAATATTTTTCCCAAAAGTACACTTAATATGAAAATGAATTCCCACATTTGTTATTAATAAGTTTAATATTCCATTGCAAAAAAACAATAAGACAGTTGATTTAATATTGATTCAGAAGTTAATAGAAAACTTAGAAATTGTGATTATTTTAAGCTACAGGTTCTTCTGCCAAATTTTGGCATCAATGTGTCTACACTTTTAAATGATGGTAGATTCAATTTTTTAAGTGTTGTACTTTTTAATTACAATGATGTTGTCAAGTCTTATAAATAAATAATTTCAACCTATCTTTTGTACAAATGTGTACAATTTGTAATAACAAATATGTCAAAATTATTTCTGTCAAATACAGTTTGTGTCATGTTAACGTTATACACACTTTCTCTTTTTTGATTTGTCATATACTGAGCTTCATCTGCACATTTAAAAGACAATTTGTATTACAAGTTAATGAACATTTCACCAAAGGAAATTTTACATATTTTTGTCTTTTTTTAGTTTCAAATATAATTGAAATTAGCTGCTTGAAGGTCTGACAAGTAAAAAATAAATTGTATTACCTAAACTAAAATTCCCCTCCAATTTTCTGTCTGTAATAAATAATCATTAACTTGTCAGTCCCAATTATTTCACATCCTTGCTTGCTAACCTTTCTCACTACCTGATTATCATGATGTACATTAACAACCTGCTGTCAATCATAACCCAACAATGAAACAACCTTTTCCTCTCATTTTGCCGATGACTGATAACTTTGTCTTCAGGTTTTAATAAAATATATTATTTATCATTTGGATTTCATTATAACATCAAATGGCAAACTGAGGTGTCTCTGCTTCATTAAACTGCCAGATTAACTTTTTGACCACTAACATAATTGTCATCAATCTCGTCATCTTCATCATCGCTAATCTCTGGGTCCAGAGATAGGCGAGGAACTTTGGGCGACGATGATGGGGAGCAAGATGGAGACACGTCATCTGAAAGGTCCATGTTTCGTCCAGGTGACAATGCTCTCTTTATTCTTACCCCTGCTCCCTTTATACGTGCCCCTGCATCATATATTGTGTCCTTGCCTTTGCCAAACAACTGGTTCTGTGAAAGGAAGAATATATAATCTTTATTTATAAATCAATTAATAATAAGTTCTACAAATAAACTATAATTACAATGCAATAAATATTTAAACACTAATATTAACTGATGATTGTTACTATTCTGTATATTAGAAAATTACACATTGCTTTGGCACAGTGATAACATACTGGAAAAAGAATCCTTCATTTCTTTCTTCAAAAACACATTTCATCAGACTTTTTTTTTATACTAATTTGCAACTGACTTTTAAGTTAGTATTAATTTAAATAAATTTATTTTAATTATTTCTACAAAACAAAAAAAAATTAAATTCACTATTTCACAACAAAAAAAATTCAGTCCTTAGAAATAAAAAGAAAAATTTAAAAGTACAAAGTACCTTTAACAGAAGTTTATGACTTGGTTGTAGACTATGCACATCTCTTTACATAAAAGCATCAATGAGTTAAAGGTTACAACTGAGTTTTTATCATTTTCAAAGACTTTATAGTTTATTTTAGTTCACTAAAAAATAGTATATTTTATTAGCTCAACTGTTTTATTTCAAGAAATGTTTTAATATTTATCTTTACAATAAATTGACAAAGATTCTTTAACAAAAAATCACAGTTACGGTATGTAGCATTTTAGTTAACTGTTTATACAAAGATTGCTCCTTATAGCTTTATTATGTAAATTCTGTACTGTTCTGATGAAATATAATAAGTATCTCATTTGAATACCTTAAATTTTCTTATTGCTAATATTTTAGTTCCAGTTGAGAATAATTTAAGGTCTTCATTTATTTAGTGCATATTTGCAATAAATGACTACCACAAAGTTTCTCAGAGCACTTCTTTGTTACTGATGTACATAACATGAGTTTATTCATTCCTAAAATGTAAACTAAATTTATATTTTTATCATTTGCCTTAACTTTTTCAAAGTTTATTATCATTCATGGTTTAGTTATGTTATGCACTATATAGTTACTTTATCTGGGAGAGCTTATACTTAACAGCAAAAGGAACTTTTTGTTGCTGTTGTGATTGAAGCATTATGGAAATACAATTCACGAAAAAATCTTGTCAAAAGTTGTGCAAAAATATGTGACGACATATAACCAAGTGATTTAATGTTTAGAATTCAAATGGCTGCTACATAAAAATCATTGCCTTCAAACAGTTTACTTCCAACAAATGTGTCTCACAAACAGCTGCTTAATATATTACATACACCTAAATTCAAACTATACTACAAATATACTATTTAAATATTACAAAAGAAGACAGTTCAGTGATATAGAAATTCAGTTTTATGTGAATCGGTATATCATCCTACAGATCTGGCTTAATCGTTGTCTGTTGTGTTATTATTTTCGTCTTGGAAAAGGTTTGTTGTTGAAAAAGACTTCACCAAGCTTACCAATCGACCATCCCTTCCAAACATGTCAATAAAACTGCCTATAAAGTCACGTGACTTCTCTTCCCACTTTTGAAGTATTTCCTGGGATTTGTCTGTTAGTTTTCCTTTGATTTCATCCATTTTCTGCCTGACTTGAACTTCTTTTTCCTACAAAAGATTTCCACTGACTTATTCATGTGTGCTGATTCCTTCAAATTTTGCTGTTGTAGTCACACAGGGGTGGAGATAGGGGATCGGGAGGGGGGTAGATTAGATGACTTGCCACCACCCTTTGGTAAAGCAAAAAAATAATATAAAAGATTGGGAATATTGAAGAAATAAAGACAAAACCTCTGGACAGGTACCTCACTGTAATTTCTAGTTTGTGGTATTATTGCTAATATTTCTGGTGTAACAGTTTTAAATTAGGTTCCAGTTCTCAAATTGTCACATTGTGGGGCATGCTCCATTGTGTAGTTCCAGAAAATATCCATACCTCCCCCACGGAAGGGATTTTTTCCTAGAACCCCCAACCCTCTGGAAATTCCAATTAAACTTGATACATTTCTTTAAATTTTTGGTCTTAGAGACCCCCACCCCCAGGAAATTCCAATCCCTTCTGTGGGGAGAGTATGGATATTTTCTTGTACTGCACATTGACTCTGCAAGCCCAAAGTACTAGCCATCACCACACCCCCCTCCCCTCTCTCTCTGAAAAGTCCTGGATCAACCCCCATCAATATCAGTATTAGCTTACTACTAAACATCATTCTGTCAGTGAAAATGAAAAGCCCAAAATTTATCATTAAATGGCCACCTAACTGATAACCACAGATTGTCAATAGTTGACTGACTACATTACACAGCATAACCTGTTTTTGTATGAAAAGTTTACCTTAATAAAACTGACATTCAGCTCTTTTGCAGTGTAACCTCTTGCCAAGTTTCTTCTGATGTAGACATCGTAATCTTTAACCACTCGTGCTATAAGATCAGAGGTTGAAATCCCCTCTGTCCTCTGGGTAGCTACAAACTTCCCCATTGCCTTCACCTCCTTGTATATATCATCTGCACCAGCACTCTTGTATGGCAGATCGTCATGAGCAACAAAGTCAATCTGAAACAATCCCGTCAAGCAAATTTCTCCTTACAAAATAATTAATTCTTAATTACCTAATTATTGTAGAGGCAAGAAAGAGTGCAAATAAAGATTGCCTTATATCAGCAAGGGAGGCGCGCTGGCCTCATGGTTAGTGTGTTTGACTCCAGATCAAATGGTCCAGTTTCGAGCCCTGGCCAGGGACATTGTGTTGTGTTCTCACAGTGCTTCTCTCCACCCAGGTGTATAAATGGACAATGGCAAATTTAATGCCGCAGTAACCCTGCAATGGACTAGCATCCTGTCCAGGGTGAAGTAGAAATACTCCTAGTCGCTTTATGCTACAGAAACTGGGATAATTAGCTCTGGCCCAATGAGTCACTTGGCTCATTTACAGACTTAACCTTACTTTTACCTTATGATGTCAACACTGCAGACATCAGGTAATTAGAAAATTAGGGTAGTGATATATGTGTTTTCATGAAGTCTTTTACACACCTTGTGGAGCTCCATGAAGTCGGGAGTAACTGACCATGGTGCATCACGGATAACCTCATCGACATAACGGCAGTGCCTGAGAGACTCATACCGCTCATCCTCAGTCATCACAGTAAATCCTTTGTATTGATGGGTCAACTCATCATTTGACACTGGGTGCAAGAAAATTTAGAAACAAATTGAAATGTATGCCAGTAACCAAGGTAGTCTTAGAGCCTAAAATACTTTTTGTCACTTTCCAAAAAAAAAAACAGACAATAGATGGAAGATAAAAATTAATTAGCTGGTCATCTCAGGAAAAGGAATAGATTGAAAATTAAATTCTCTTTTGGGTGTTTATAGAAAGAGCATTGAAAATTGATAGGGGAATTTGGCTTACGAGCAAGATCCAAGGTTTCACAGATACAGAAACTGCAGAAAAAAATTAAGCAAGCAATATTTTGTATAATTGTATTTACTTGAACTTCAGACTTTATAAAATCAGGTGATAGGATTTTGAACCGTTATAATCAGCTTATTATTAGACATATCTTATATTACATCTCAAAGGTCAACAATTATTACCTTCATTTATAACTTCTGTGCAAGGTTTTAACTTTTTTTCAATGTTTTTTACGACGCGGGAAAGAAAGAAACATAAAAACTTAGCGCTTTTGTTCTGATAAATGTGTAAGTTTACTATTAATAATCAATTAATGTTACTAATTCATAAGACTTACCTCCCACCATAAGATAAACTTCTGTGGGGAAAGCACGTTTCGCCTGCATCAAGGCCCTGGCATGACCGAAATGATAAACATCATAAACTCCATCTGCATACACTCGTATAGGTCTTGTTGCTACAAGAAAGAGAGATAAGAGTTTAAAAATAAAGCGTCCTTTTAAAGGGTTCCAAAAATAGCAATATTCTTTACAATTGCTAATTACGCGCCGGTCGACCAGCTGGCGTAACGCAGTTATTGACTGAAGTTGATTTATGAAAGTAAATTGCAGTTTTTGACATGCACCTTTTCCATCTTTAGCGTCTTTTAAAGTGATTGGCTCTAGATCACCCACAGGTTGGTCTTCTGAGGGTGAAATAGTCAAATCCGGCTTGTAGAAAGCTGCCGGATCACGCGGCGCCTATTAAAACCAAGCGAAAAACAAAGCATAAATATCAAAATTAAACAAATCCGTAAGGGCTTCTCAGTCCTGTATTTAGGCTCTACTGATAATTAGCGGAAATTACAATAGAGCGGAATACTGTAATGTAAATACACACACATTCAAAAGCACAACGACGGATTTTAAGCTTTTGTTTTCCATTGTGGAACTCAAGTTGTAAGCTGTTTAAACCTGCTAGCAAGCCATCGAGGAAATATAGCGTTCATAAAGGTTTGGGTTTGTTGAATTACCCTTCAAGCAAAGAACAAGAAAATATCAAGTTTCTTCCACAATACCAAGCTACGCAGTTAAATTAGGCTTCGATAAAGGTAAACTAATTTTACTGTCCTCGCCAAGTGGGGACTAATAGCTTTCAGCAATTTTGTACAAATGATTTCTTACCACGCGACAGCTTTTGTATTTCGATGCCCCGTTCGCATCCGAGTCGAGGGAGCTGGGACGTTTTCTTTTCCGCGAACCGTTCTGTTTTCTAGCTTCACCTGGGGAATTCTTAGGAGAAGACATTTTGCTGGAAGATCGAACTTCCGCACTTTCACTTTACGAACTGATGGGAGGACTTTGAACAGAAGTGGTGGACTGGTACCTAATTACGAAGTATGCCGAACGGGGCCGGAAACCTACCAATTTTTTTCGTACATCTTCGGAAAAACTCCGGTATGGACCGTCATCAATGGTTGTCATGGAAATAAGGGAAGCGGTCATCTCGGATCGAGAAATCAGACAAAAAATGGCCACCGCAAGTCAACACAAGCCTTTGCCTCTTTTACGCCGGCCTTTGCCACCCAAACATTCACCACCTCCGTCTTCACTCCGCTCCCGATCAGAAGATAAATATTCAGAGGCTGAAGATAATTACACAGTGTTGTCAAAATCGCCAGGGGTGTCAAGTATAAAGCGATTCGTTAGTAACAAGTCTAGAGCAGGAGAATCGAAAATGAGAGGAGTTAGGTTTCACGGTGACGTACCACTTCCAGTTACATCTGTGATCAAGCCGTTCAAAGCAAAGGGACCCGATCCTCTTCCACCAAGGCCTCCGAGAAAACCAAGAGAACTACCATCAGAGGCTTTTATAAATGATTCATACATAAGACCGCCTCCAGAATTTACGCTGAAAGACTTCGTGAAAAGATTACCTTCGAGGGCTGGATTAGATGAGGATGGGGAACCAATGCTGTCTGATCAAAACTATGAAAAATTAACGAACTGGTTTGCTGCCAATAAATCTTATCAATCTGCAATTCATAGTCTCGAAATAGACAGTGAGTATTAAAATTTTATTTCCATCGATTTATTCATCTTTGTTTCCTCGTGTAAGTCAATATTATAGACTTATTATATGAAAGCTCATTTATGGCACAGTCAAAGATATCACGACTGCACTGATTGGGTGTGCAGTTGTTTGCTGTTATATAATAGAAATATGGACTTGATCACAAGGATAATAAGCAGATGTCCAAAACTATGGACTCCTATTTGAAATGTGTTATTGTTGTTATTTGCTGCATGATTAAGCTTACTTGTAGGTCTCACAACCTAGATGAAAACTTTTGTTTATACAGGTGGTGTTAATGTTCCAGATGTTACTCCTAGAGTTCCAGCAAGACAGTTACTTATAGGTGAGAAACATTCTTAAAAAATTCTCATCTCTGCAAAAAAAGTTATGTTCATGGTCAAGGTGTTGTTTAGTCCATGATCACCATGAAGAAGGTCTGAGGGAAGCAGGAGTTTAAAAGTCAAATCCAGAACATGTGGGCAACTGTGAATCCTAGTAGATCAATAGATATCAAAGACTTCTTGCATCAAACTTGGTTCGTATTGGTTTATAATCATTACCGGTATATTGAGCTCTTGAAACAGTTCCAGATAAAGATCACCCCAGTTACAGGAATTTACTAATACCCCTCCCACAGAGGGACTTTTGGTTTGAGAGCCCCCCCCCCCCCCTCTCCACATCATCCCTCTGGAAATTTCAGTTTTAGTTCATACTTTCCTCTAAAACTTTTGACTTTTGCACCCCACTCCCCTTTAAAATTTCCAATAATCCTCCTTAGAATGTGAAGAATGATCATCGCAGTAAATTTTCCGATTTAAGTAATTGGAAAGAAGCCTGAAAAAATGAGGGCTTCAATGGGATTTGAACCTGTGACTTCTGCAAATACCGGTGCGATGCTCTACCAACTGAGCTATGAAGCCACACATTGGGAACGAGGTCAATTGATGGAGTTCATATCTTCCTGTGAGGAGTGAAGTGATGTGAAGTATATTTGAAATGATTCATATTTGAACTGCGGTTGTAGATGAAAGTGAAGAAAAATCATCGCAGTAAATTTTCCAATTTAAGCAATTGGAAAGAAGCCTGAAAAAATCAGGGCTTCAACAGGATTTGAACCCGTGACCTCCACGAATACCAGTGCGATGCTCTACCAACTGAGCTATGAAGCCACACATTGAGAGCGAGGTCAATTAATGGAGTTCATATCTTCCCATGAGGAGTGAAATGATGTGAAGTATATATGAAATAATTCATATTTGAACTGTGGCTGTAGATGAAAGTGAAGAATGATCATTCTTCACATTTTGTGTTTTTCGTTTTCTCAGAGATGCAATTCCAAGGAATGGATACTTCACTCTCACCTGACCAGGAAGTAGCATTCATTCAAGAACGATCATCCACTGTCTTCCCTGTGACTCCTGCCACATCAAAACTGACAATGCCTGTTTCTAGATATGCGCCGCTACCTCCAATAGATACTGAGCATGCCTCTGATGGTGACAGGGATGCTGTGGTGTCTTCCAGAAGAGATGATCATCAACATGTGCAGTATGAATATGTTCCTGTCAGAACAATAGGTCAGGTGACGACAGCAGAGATGGTTTCATCACCTCGGGCCAAATATGGCGAGAAAGTTGGATTGCAAAGTGACGAGATGCATGGATCAAAAGATTTAAGAACTAGATTTGTTTCAGTTCAGGATAATACTTTAGGAGGTGGAAAAGATGATGATGCACTGACAAGGGACAGGAAAGCGGACCCTCTTGTGTCAGAGAAACAGAAAACAGTTTTGAATGAAAGAACATTAACCCTTGAAATGTAAGTTAAAAGTACAGTTCAAGTTGGCAGTTTTCTTTTTCCCTAGTGACAACTGAAGTCTTCAGGCTGGACGTCCCAGCCACAAACAAAGCTCAATTTTTTTGTTCCATATTTCCATTCAGTGAACCAGCTGCAGCTTATCGGAACATGGAGGTCATTCTACATAGTTCACGGCCGGAATACTTCCAAGGAGAAGAATTACCAAGAACATCGTCATCATTTGGTTTGTATTATTACAATACTTCAAAATTACCAAGAAAATCTCAACTGAATGACTGCTTCTTCTCTGGGGGGTACTTCCTATAATGGCCTATACAGTGAGGCTCCTCCCAAAAGGGGTACCGTTTTCAGGCTTCATGTATATAAAAGGGTAGGGTTATCACAAGTTGAGGTATGTGAAAGGTAGGGAAATCTGTCATTCAGTTTATTTTGAAGGACATTTACTGGGTAATTAAAATATTTTGAATGGACAGACCTTATGGCTTTAGAATTTCATTTATTGGGCACTTCATGAAAATGACAAGAAGACTTCCTTTTGAAGCAATTTATCCTTAATACAGGCCAGTTATTCAAGTATGTGAAAGGGTACCTTTTTTCAATTAACGGTACACAAAAGGGGTTCCTTTTCTGTCAAAACGGTATACAAGAGGGTAAGGGGTTGGACCTCAGGGCAGAGCTTCCCTGTATAGAAGTTTTTAGAGTACCCTACCCCCATCTCCCCCAAGGCTTTTTCATTCAAAAAATGCACTTCTTTGACTAAGAGTGTGTTAGCAGCATGCTGCCAAATGCTTATATATATATTACAGTACAATTTCTCTTTATTTGAACGTGGTAAGTACCTAATAGAGTATCTTTTAGGGGTCAAATAAAGCTCAAGCCACACCCACATTAATCTCCTTTATGGGGTAACTCAAATTTTTCAACAAGCATCCCCCACCTCTTCACATTGGTGTGCCCCCAGAAGCTTCACATGATGACAAAATGCTAAGTTGTTGGAAATCTTTAGAGAAGTTCAAATCTCATCCAATTCCTATCTGTTATCATGTCTAGTGAGTACTGATGCTTATGATGCTCAGATGTCTCCAGTGGAAGCTGTGATTTTAAATACAATGATGATGGAGTCATCAATGCTGAATCTCAGAGCACATTTCCTTAATCACCTTCCTGACCTCAGTTCACTGGCGGGACTGCTGACTCATCTGAATCTTTCCTTTAACGACCTCTGGGTAAGCTGCAATCAGTGCTTTGGTATTTTGAAATACATAACTCTTATTTTAATTCATAACTCCACAATAAAAAGTCTTGGGCTACCTCTCAGGAAGGTCAGCCTTAAAAGGTCCACAGCAGGAGCTTTTTTGGTACCTTTTAGGGTATTGAGCTAAAGAAAACTATGACATGAGGTAATGTGTTGGTTTAAAATTATTGGCACGTCTTAGGGGTGAAGAAAAGTTCAAGCATCGCCCATGAAACAGGATCTTGGTACCTCTTAGGAGTTCTTTTGAAAATTTCCGACGAGCACCCCCGTCCTTTTTAGAAGGGAGTTTCTCCCTGGGGAAATGACAAGGAGTACAGTGGAATCCCGATTTCTCGAACCCTCAGTTTTTCAAACCTCCTGATAACTCGAGACAAAAGTTGCTTCCCCTTCTCAATTGAACACTGTAATTTTACCACCAATTTTGCAAACTATCCGATTTTTTGAACCAATTTTCGTTTCCCTTGGAGATTCAAAAAAATCGGGATTCCACTGTGTTACTATTCTTATGGCCCATGGCAGGTTAACCCTCAGTATTTGCCCAGTACACATCTAACTCCTAAGTGTTAAGTGATACTGTGGTAGTTAAGCGTCTAGCCCAAGAATGCAGCAAAAGATCCATCTATTTACTTGACGTTCAACACTGCCACGCTAGCAATAACACCAGGCTGAGCACACTTTCCGATCTTTGTTTGATAAATATCATTGTCTTGTTTCTTTGTTAACTTGAGAGATGTTGTGTTCTAGGTCTTCCCTTCAGAGATTTTGGAGCTGACAAACCTGGTATCACTAAAACTAAGGAACAATCCCATTAAAGAAATTCCTCGGGGTAAGTAACTTTACACTGTTTATATCCTGTGAAGTGAGCTTTTGTTGGCAAGTGCACTTTACATTTTAGTTTGCAGGTGAAAAATATACATGTACCGTTCATGTAAACAAATTCTTAGGTCAGTGCTTGAGTTTGATGGAGATTCTTACAAATATTGACCTGCCATTTTAATGTACATTGTGCATTAAAATGTCATTTGTCAATGTAGCTGCAAGGAATGATTGGGTTGTGAAAATTTTGCTTTCTGCTAGTCTAAAGATGTAATCAAACGAGAAGGGCCTGGGTGTAAGAAAGGGCCCATCTTAACTGTTCCCTCCCATCCCTCATTTTTTTTTTTGATGGTTTTTAATAATCACTTCATGTAATATTATTTTCAGGTATAAAAAGTCTGAAGAGACTTATCGTGTTTGAGATTTCTTTCAATCTTCTTACCTCCTTACCCTCAAGGTTGGTTATGACTTGTTTTATAGAAAATATTTATAGTTCCCCAAAAACGTGAAAGCAGTGCTCCCTAAATGCTTCCACGTTTGCATGCACCCAAATCAAAATCAAAATTCAGTGCTGTGTAGGAAATTTAGACCTCACTTATTTATGCCCTACATTCATCGAGACCGTAGAAATGACACCTGTCGCCTTTTGCAGTAAAACCACTTGCTTCGCTTGTGGGTCAACTTGTGTATTTAGCGGATAGAGGAAGTTCATTTTTCTGTTTTTCAACTGAGAAAATTTTGTTAGATCTCTGTAGTAATTGTCATTCAAACTCATTTCCAAGTGAATGCCAGTAACTAACTGTCATTGGTGTTTTATTAGTCTCTTTCAGTTAAAGCATCTTGAGATGTTAGACCTAGCTTACAACCGTCTTTCATTTATCCCGTCAGACATTGAGAACCTAAGGTAAGCAACAAAGAACACGAAAAGATCAACTTGCCGCTTAATGATTGGCGGATTGGCCCCGACCACACTTATACGCTTTTTGAACTACCGTTTTCGTCTCAAAGAAAACGAAGCAGAAGCAGAATATTTTCGCCAGCACTTGCGTTTTCGTTTGTTTTCACCTGTCTACACTTATTCGTTTTCATTCGAAAAAGCATACTTTTTTATACGTTTTCGCCCGTTTTCGTTTATTTCGTTTTCGCTTTTTTGGCACGTTTTCACCTATTCAAACTAGAAACGGAGCGTTTTCAAAACGATGCGTTGTCAAAAGGCTCCTCTTTTGAAACCGTTTTCGAAAACTTCCGTTTGGATCAGCGTTTTCGGTCGTCTTAGAGTGGACGAGAGGCGAAAACGCATCAAAAGTATGCGTTTTCGTACGAAAACGCATTAGTGTGATTGGGGCCTAAGTCGATGAGCCCCCTTTTTTTCTCGCATTTCTGACACAAAAAACCGCTGTATAAAATTGAAAAAAAATCTATGTGTCAGAAAATTCCTGAAGGTGGCTTACCACAGTTTTGATGGATTATAACAGCCCAACTTCTAATTCTTTTGGAAAATGTTCCAAGATGTTTTTCCTTTCTCTATTTACTATTTACTTAAGTCTTTTACCATTCTATGTGAAACTTGAACAAATTAAACGTCAACAAATGGCCAAAATGAACGACCGAGTACCTAAGGAGAGACTGGGCACTAGCAGGTTAAATCACGTTTTTCTCAAAATCTACCCGCATGACCCCACCTCAAAATTTCAGGAATAAGAAATTGGCTCGGATTTAACATTCATGCAAAGTAAAATAAAGATCTGTAGGACAGATTTTTCGCAAACTAAGAAAATGTAAAATCAAAAATAGCTCAAAATCTGTCTTACAGATTTTTATTTTACTTTGCATGAGACAGATTTTGAGCTATTTTTGATTTCACATTTACTTAGTTTGCGAAAAATCTGTCGGACAGATTTTTATTTTACTTTTTGTTTTGCTTTGTCTGTGTCAATCTATAGAGCTCTCAGGGAATTAAATCTTGAAGGCAATCAGCTCGGAGCCTTGCCAGTCGGAGCGCTGCATCTGAACCTCAAGTACTTGAAAATAAACAACAACTTTATGCATCCTCTGCTGTGGAGAGAGACTGCTACCAACCAACCTCAGGTTAGATAAGAAGTCACTATCGTAATTTATTTTGTGACTTGTGTTTGTGGCCGATCTAACGCGCGTTCTAATTGGCTAACTGTAGGGCATTATTCTCCCGTAATGCCCACGGGCCAATTACGTGCCTGCAAAGACAGAGCAAAAAGCCGTATAATAAACAACTTATTAACCTCGAACGTTCGGTCTTTACGGGAAAATCTCAAACCTTGGCCTTGTAGTATTGACCTAGCTATCGCTCGGTCAATACGACATGTTCTCGGTTTGAGATTTTCCCGTAAAGACCTCACTCTCGGTTAATAAGTAGTCAGAAGTACACTATAAGTAGTAATATACGGCAGATGTGGAATCCGATTGGTTAGTTCGTTTTTGCTGTAGATTTTTTGGTTAGTGTCCTGGGGCTGATTTCTCGAAAGCCCCAGAAACTTTTCAGGCCCGCAAAGCCATTTTTAGTTCATCTGTATCTAAAAACAAAGAGATTTATACGTCTCAAACTTCTTGTATAAAGGGAATCTCTGTTGATATTAACCCTATGAGCCCCAATTACGCATATATGCGTAATTAATGGTGGTGCCCTTTGTACCACTTGTGACGTCATCAATTTAGGTGTCATCAGATATTCTTGGTAAGCAGATAGTAGGGGCCATGTTGCAGCTCTCGTCAGGTCTCACACGAATAGCTTGAAACCCTTTGAGAGGACAATAGAAAAAACAACAGAAACAATGCCCCCCTAGCCCCAAAACAAAAACAGCTGCTGCAATGACGACAAATAGAATTACAAGCTTACGAGAACTGCTACACTACTGGATAGTAGTACTAGGCTAGGCCTTTCCGTACAATGGCCAGGTTTAGATATCTACGACATTCCGACGTCGCAAATCGAAAAACAACGTTATCACTTTTGGTGCAAAAACGGTGGTAAAATGGTCCACTACGCCTATGATTGATCAAGGTCCATTTCTAGGCTTCGCCCGTAATTAACATCCAACTTTTCACGGCAGCCAGAAAGAACATGCTACGCAAAAGGTAGCCAGAGTAAAAAGGCCTAGAGAAAAAGAAAGGAAAGGGGCAACAAACAATTGAGAACGGTTAATGGCAAAAAAGAAAGTTTTGGCTTCTGGGCATGTCCGGAATTGAAATATTGCTCAATTTTGTACCTAATCCTCGAAAAAATCTCTCCTTTTTGTAAAAAACAGCTTTCTTAGCAAAACTTAGGCTTATTTAGCGTCATGGCAGCCAAAAAACCTGACTGAACGGTTAAAAACGGTATTCTTTGGCGAAAGTTTGGTATTCGAAGGCTTAAGAACATGTGAATAAAACGGCTCCACAATCATAAGGTTTGAAATTTTGCTATTGCTTTCTGGGTACGAAAACTTTTCGGGAATTTACTCTCACAGTGCGTTTCTCCATCTAGGAATACAAACCCTGACAAATTCTGGGGGGACCTAGCAATGGACTAACACCCCACCCAGGAGGAGTATAAATCTCTCTTTTTTTGTTCGACGTTACAGAAACGAATTACTGCGCCTTTCAATAACATGCGGACTCTAAATTCAAAGCTCAACCGACAAATGCGTTTTTCGCTATCGTCAATCAAATGTTCGGCGGCTCCTCCCAGCTTCCGACTACTGCTGAGCGCGAGGTAATCAAATTGCTGAGCACAGTTCAGACAACGAAACAGTGCTCGGCAGTAGTCGGAAGCTGGGAGGAGCCCCCCAACATTTGATTGGCGGTAGCGAAAAACGCATTTGTTGGTTGAGCTTTAAATTTAGAGTGCGCATGTTATTGAAAGGCGCAGTAATTCGTTTCTGTAATTTAGAGTCCGCATTTTATTGAAAGGCGCAGTATTGTTCACAACGCCTTAAAGTTTCTTACGTCATAATCTCTGCGTTTTTTTGTTCTTGCCGATTCAAGAAATTTTCTGTATTGATGAATAAAATCGTTATTCTTAATGTGAGTCTCATGTTGTTTTTCTGCAGCGTCTTGGAGACTTATCAGCTCTAACTGTGTTCAAAGCGGGAATTCACATTAAGACTCGCAACTTACCACCTGCTATAAAGAATCTTCTAGACGAGTAAGTACACGTTGCTGGTGCGGTAGAGCAGTTTTCAATTGAGTGTCGTAAAACCAAAACCAAAGTAATCACTCCAGCCAGTCACAAAGGACACAGGTAATACAGAGAACCAATCAAAACCCGAAGTAATTACATGTAGCTGACGCAAAGTGCGGGAAAACATGTGCGCGCGAGCTGGGATTGGTTTTGGTTTTACTTCTGATTGGATGAAAAAGTGGCGCGAATTTTTTAAGCCAATCGTGTTGCGTAGTTGATGTAAAACTAATTACTTTTCGACACTCAAATGAAAACCGCTCTATAAATATAAATTAGTTTGGGAGGCCAGTTTTTATGAAGGCTGTCTCGTTTAACAGAAAGTTTGGCAGATTGCGGTGAGTTTCGAAATCCCGGAAAATGTTTAGCTCTTTTCAAGAACAAAATTTTACAACGTAATTATCGTCCAAGGAAATCGAGAAAACAGCGATTGATGAGCATTGGTAACTCCGACTACTTTCTCTACTTTCATGGGTTTTGAAATTTGTCGCCCCACAAAGGAATCGTTTGCATCCTCGTAGTTATCCTCTGTTCCCGATAACTTACTTTCATTTGTATAACACTGTCCAACAAATTCAAACTGTTAACTGTCGTGTCCACAGGTCACCCAAGCGTAATATAAGAGTTTGTGTGGTGAACTGTGGCTGAAATGTAAGAGTTTGTATGGAAATTAAACGATGACATTGAAATCAATCAATTTATGGGTAATTTACCGAATAAAGACTCTTGTGACACCGTAGGATAAATAAATCAAAATTCGCTCAAATCTCGTTTTAACTCTCCAGAATGAGAAAAAATGACACCATTGAATGTTGAGGAGTCTTGATTGATTTCAATGTCATCTTCTAATCTCCTTACAAACTCTTATATTTCAGCCACGGTTCACCATACAAACTCTCATATTACGCTTGGGTGACCTGTGGTCGTGTCAAGCCCTGGCCAAACGGACTCGCAAGTTTCCTCGCAAGTACACACAAGTCTTTAAAAACATTTTAATGCAGACATATCCTGTATTCATTGGCTAATAGGTTGTCATGACAAAGAATGGAGGTCACTCAACTTGCGTTGACTTGGGTTGGGTGGCGAAACGGTGAAAAACTTGCGTCAACTTTCGTGCAAATTTGATCTCGACCAAAGTGAGCGCAAGTCATCGCAAGTCATCGCAAGTCATCGCAAGTGCACGCAAGGCCTGGCCAAACGGAGTCTTAAGTAGACCCAAGTTTCAACTTACGTCTACTTGCGAGTCCTTTCTGGCTAGGGCTTTAAACGTGTCCATCTAACCTCTCACCATTTCTTTCTGTCTAGTTACAGCCGCTGTGATTGCTGTGATGGTCCGATGTTTGGTCCAGGAGTGAGAGTAATCAAGGCTCCGTCTGTCATCTTCGGCGTCAAGAATCTTCCATTTGTTTTCAACGCCTGTACACAAACCTGCAGAAGACAGTTCAGTAGAAACTCTGATTCATTAAAGCTTTGGATACAGAGGAACGCGCCGCAGACTTAAGCTGAGTTCTAGTTTTGGAACGAAATATAATAAATGGAATTAAAAGGATGAGACTCGGACAGGGTAGCGAGGCTAATACGAAGTGTTATTCTCTGAACCGGATCAACTGAATAGGAATTTAGAATTTATGGCTTAGTGACTTTTAGTCGGAGTGAAGATGAAGATTAGAGAAACAATGTAACTCATAGATATTAACCCGAAATGGTCACCCAACAAATTGAAAGTATTCTGTACGTAGACGGAGTCTTTCCTATCTTCACCAGTATATAAAAAGTGTATTTTTGTAAAAATCCATATTTCAAAGCAATAAATAAATTACGTAATAAATAAATTGTGCAATAAGTAATGGTAATAGGACTGAGTGGAGTCCAACTCGATCTGTTATCATAAGAGTGATAACAAAATCGGACCCCCGCACAGCGGGAGTCCGATTTGTTTATCGCGAGTATGATTACAGACCGAATTGGACGACACGAAGTCTTATTACCAATTAATCATAAAAATTACAATTTCCGAGAAAAGAAGAATAGCCAAGTTATGAAAGAAAGGGAAAATTTGCATTAAAATACCTACAAAGGAGATGTAAACATTCTAAGGACACCGCGCCTCCTACCGACAATTAGGCGCCAAAAACACAAAAGCAAGGGCGCGCGCACGCACGTAACTACAACCTTGAATGTGATTGGCTTATTGAACTGTCCGATAACAACTTGACAAGTGAATTAGTAGAAAATAGGAGTTTTTTAAACCAATCACAATCGAGGAAATTGTAATTTTTATGATTGTCTAATAAATTGTTATGTTCATGCAAGTTCTAGCCCTTGTGTATTTGCTTTATCTTCGAGCTCTCGGTCTCTTCGGTCAGTGGAAAGGCGGGCACTGTGTGTAGGAGACAGCAAAATAATACTAGCAAACTGGGACGAGCAGAGGATCTTGGGTCGACTCTATTTCGAATGCATAACTTTTAAAATATATGGAGTAGAAGGAAGTACAGTTGAACCCCGCTATTTCGGACTCTCAGTACTAAACGACTGACGGGTTAATCCAAGGGAAATGGTTTAGAATTCGAAACTCCCATAATCTACAAGCTAACCTCTTAAGAGGATAACGTGTATGTTATCAAGTTTTATGTGCTAAGCATTGCCTAAAAGCAGTGTAAAAGCCCCTGAACAATCCCGGCGGCGTTAGCTATACGTTCAGCTGGACTCAAGAAACCGGCAATTACACGATCTTCGGTGCTTGTCACTGGTATATGATACACTTGAAAACGTCACCCTGAACAAGCAGAAAACAAGGTCAACGATAGTACACCGTATATAAAACATAATTTATTTGACGCAACTACCTCGTGCGTTGTCACTTTTTACAGCTCTTCTTTAAATTAATGTAACTATGTACAAGTCTTATTGGGACACGAAAATGCCTGAACTAGCAACTAGTGGGGAGGATTACACGAAAGTTCTAGCGCCGACGTTGGAGAACTGATCCTTAGTTCACGATCACTGTTTTCTCCTGTTGACTGCTGGGAGATGATGCTTATAACCGAGCCTTCTTCCCGGCATTCCTTGCTCTCTGCAGGTGAAGCGGCAAAGGAATCTTGTCTAGTCGAGGGTAGTTAGGAAGGCGCATAGCATTCTGGGCACGATCTAAAACGATACTAAAGAAACAAAAAGTGCGTTAGAAATTCTAATTAATAAAAGCCACGTTGTGTGTGAACAAAATAAGAAGACCGAGTGTGTTTGTTCTTCTTATTCTTTTGCTTGAACTTATTATGTTTGTCTGTGCATCACCTTTTGACACTAGAGAAACCAGCCCATTACACGGCAATAGTCGTGTAACATCGGCAACACAGTCCTTCAAGCTGGTTTTCAGTCGCGGTCCCATATAAGGACAGTAAGCTAGAACAACCTCGTTCCTGGGCGGGAAAGAGAGAGACACTGGGGACAAGGCTGCAAACTAGATACGACAACTGTTCTAACGAAGATTGTCATGGTATACTACAACACGTTATGTTTTATTCAACTTTCTCGCAGTGGTTCTTGTTACTTGTCTGGTTTTTCGACACAAGTCACAAGCCACTCTAGGGCTTACTTTACAAACTGCTTCACTTCAGCAAGGTGCATCTCATGACTGTCTCTACCGCTGGGTGGCTTTGCTTTCATGACAGCCTGAAGAAAGAAAACAAATAAATCCATTGTGACAAGATTACAACTCATACCTTAGTCGCTGCTATAGCAAGCACAGTGGACGCCTTAAAGGAGCTTAGTCACGATATTTGGAGTTATTTAATTACCTTTTAATTGAAGGAAACCTGAAAATAATAGTTTTCTAAGATAGAAAAACACTGAAGGGAAAATGATAAACCATAAAGGAACAAGGATGGTTAAGGATGGAGACGATTGACACGGATTACAAACGCCAAACTTGAAAAATTTGGCTTAACTTTTCAAGATGCGCGACCCGTGACGTAGCTCCTTTAAAAGAGAAGCCTTGGCAGCGGATAAATTCTGCTAAAGGAGTGTGATCATTTAATATTTCTTGTGGTAAATCCACATTTCAATTCCAGTCTCTATGTCTTGTGCAGAGCTATTCCCAGTACACCTCCGACACGTTTGACGAAATCGCCTAAGTCCCAACTGACACACCTAAAATTCGGGCTCGCTAAACTTCGTTTTATTAAAAGCTGAGGCTTTAAACAACCGAGGTCAAGCAATGAACAAAATCTGGTGACTGTTGGCTATCTATACATGCAGCCTAGGAATCCTGATATCTTTTCTTAATATCCCGTTGTATCTACTGTGTTGACGTGCGAGAAGACACCTCCAATTCAGTGAACAATTTTCAACATTTCAAATGAATCCATACCTTAAGTTTTGCTCCAACATTAAACCGGGCCGTATGTTTGCCGTGATTAAAAGTGAGAACAGTTTTATTCTGAAATAACACAAACAATGAATAGTTAGTATTGTTTAAACGGAAAGAAGCAACACATTAGCTCCAAAAATTAAGCTTAGGATTGCCGAACAATTTGAAGATAAGGAGAAGATTTTCATGATTTCACCAGTAATATAGTTTACAAACCTAAATGGGGGAAAATATTGCTTAGAATGACGTTTCAACAGAGTTTTATACCTCAAATTTCACAGAAAAATACTTTATTTTATCGAAAGTATGGTCCTCGTAAGAAACAAAAAACATTTAAAGTCACTGCTTACCTGAGAAAAACATCTGATTGACAGCTGTTTGGTAATCATGAACGTGATTGGTTGAAAGGGCGGAGCGTGCACGTGCTCTTTCAAATTATGCCAGAGCCACTTCTTTTTCTTAGTGCCGTTTTTATCCAGAAGAACTCCGAAAAATGGATTTAAAACGAGTCTAACGAAGAAGAGAAAGAGAGAGAAACAACATTCAGAGAGAAGCATGTTAGTTAAAGATAAGAGATGGAACAAAAATCCATTCGCCATTTCCACATCCATCATAATACACCTAGTTTGCCCCCCAAAATTCTGCATAACCTTTGTTTCCCATTTGTCCTGGATATCACAGTCGTCCCAAGAGAAACTGAAGACAATGATTATGCAAAATACTTGGGGGCAAACAAGGTGTATTATGGGGGATGTGGAAATGGCGAATGCGCTAAACGGCCAACGAAAGGAAAAAAAAAAACCTCCTCCAATCCTTTTATTTAATTATGAGGATTAAAATAAAGATTGTTAGATTATCCTCATGGCTTTCTTTTTCCTTTTCTCTTTATAATTATTGCTACATGCATCCTGTTGCTATTTTATATTCTGCCATCAAACTGCAATGAAATAATGAATATATTCGCACAAAACGACCACCATGGAAGGAATATTTTTTACAAAAGGAGGGGGCACATCGAAGGTTTTAAGCAAAACAGTTGGTCGAATAGTTCACCACCTTAACAAAAATACCTTTTAATACCTGACAGCTCCATTTCTAAAATAACAAGTTCCATGTCCGGATGGTTGGAATATTCCTAGCATCTGGGAAGGGTTTGATTCATTCTCTTCCTCGTCCTAAATCAAAACCAAGTGTTATTTTTAAGAATTATTTTCAACCTTTTGACATAACACGTGGGATCGGAATATGTTACAGTCTGACTGAGATCAATTGAACTGCATCACCACTGATGAGTTCCTCTTCCGCGCTAAGGACACTCGAAACTAAAAGAATTTTAAAACTACCCGCAGCGAAAAATAGGTCCCAAAGGTTTCTGTCAAAGCAGAAAACAACGGGGAAGGTGACCTGCTGAAACTGACGGACGCTGGAGGAATTTGTAAACCTAGCTTAATTTCTCCGGTTAGCCGGCCTTCCGTCCACACTAATCCGTCACGAAAACGGAGCTTTTCGAAAACGTTCTTCAAACCGGAGGAATTGGAAAACGCCGGCCTGCGCTTTAGTGTGGACGGAAAACATTTTGAAAGCGAAGCTTTTCGTAAACGATGACGTCACCATAATCATCATAGTACCCTGCCCCGGCGTGGTGTGGACGGAAAACATTTGATGCATTTTCAGAGTGAAATCTCCGTTTTCAAGTTCCTCCGGCGTAGTGTGGATGGAGAACATTTGAGGCGTTTTCAGAGTGAAACCTCCGTTTTCAAATTCCCTTGACAGGCCTAAGAAAAAGAGTGTCTGCTAAGGAATGCGGTATGTGTGTACATATTTGAACGATGGACACGGCAAACAACATTCGTTTATTATGTGCTTCGTATATTTTCTAGCTATCTTGTTTGGCTTTTTCAAACTCAAGCATTTTTTAGAGGAAGATTAAATTGCGGTCATCTCTAAGGAAACGTTCTGATATTAAAGTTCTGCGTTTAAATAAACTGGCCAAAAAAACTTATAAGAGACATAACTCCACTCAGCTCCTTCACGAAAAAAAAACTAAAATCTGAAAACAGCATAAAAGTCTTGCATTTAGTTCAAATTATTCTGGAGAACTTAAGTGATTTTTGAGTTTGGTCTTGTCTTTAATAGCGCATGCGAAACATTTGCAAGTGTTGGTAGTTTGATTGGCTTGTTCCGCTGTAAATCCTGAGTGATTTCCAACACGAAGATACCTACACTCGCGCATTTCCTCAAACAACTTGGTCAGTTCCATCATGGTGAATTTATTGATGTTAGTTTTCTTCTTTTTTTCACTGATTGTTCCAAGCGAGTCTCGCAGTTTCTTCCACTGTCCTTTAGTTCTTTGGTGACCTTCGTCTCTCTCTGTTGTGCAGGTAGAACAACGAGAGCCTTCGCTTGTATGTGTTAAATCTCTCGTCTCGCCCTTTAGAATCTGCGTTTCTTTACTGCCTTGTCGGCTGGTCATTCTCTCCTCCGCGATATAAGGCATCGAATGCTGAACAAATTCGTCTTGAACATCATCTGTCACAGTTCTGACGTACGATTGATTTGCTAATGATGAATCATACTGTTGTTTTTCAACAGAACCAAACGCGGCTAAGTCACTCAACTTTCTAGCTCTTCTTTTCTCTTTCTCTACATTTTCAAATGCTTCACGGGCTTTGTCCGCCTGTCTATGTTCGCTAATGCGTCGCTGTTTTTTGCTCTCTTGAAAGAACTGACTGCTTTTCGCCAAAGTTATTACCGGGGGTAGAATTCGAACTCGTGATTTGGACTTCTTCTTTCGCTTGGAGCCTTTCCTTTGTTCCGATGCGATCTCTGGTGGTTTAAGTGGGTAGTTGACCTCGGGAGACCTATTTCTATGAGCGGCTGCTAAAGTCACTGGAGAAACAGCTTTCACTAAGGTGACGCGCCTTTTCCGTTGTTTATTCTCCTCTTCCTGTACGTCGGTATGTCTTGTGCTTTGCGCTTGAGACGATTGATCAAAAAGCATCGCTGGAACAAGATTCTGCTTCGCTCGAAGAAACTTTTCTTGTTTCAGAGACCATGTATTGAAACTTCTCCTCCGTTCACGTTGTATCGTGTTCATCGTAGTTCTTAGATCAGTCTCTCTGCTTCTGTTGATACTCATTGCTCGGCGAACCGAGTTGCTAACCTTCTCAAGTGGATCTCTCAACTCGTTGTTCATATTTTTTCCTGTTACTTTCAGACACTGGAAATGTCACATATCTCCTTTGTTAGCCCAAGTGTTTTCAAATATCGTTTTTCACCACTATTCAGTACAGAAACAAGTTGATTAAGTTTCCTAAACTATGCGATCAAAGCCGCGATTAAGCGACTTAGGAATTAAAGATTTTTATTAAAATTTGTCATCTCGGATCAGTTTTCGTATTTGTATGGCTGGTGTTGAGCAAACAGTGATCTTTTCTTAACATTTTCCTGTCACTCAGGAAAATTAAAACTAAAACTATGGAAGATTAAAAAGCACAACCCAACTTAAAGCTGATAATCGAGCCGATAATGAAAACAAAAGGATTTTCCTATAAAAGTTTAACAGTGATCTTCGGGATTTCTGAAATTAAATTAATCGTGTTATTTTCCATTTGTCCACAACAAAACATTAATTTTTTTACTCACGTAGACAGATAGATATTCAGGAAAATTAGACTAATCGTAAACATGAACAAACAAAAGCGCTTTAGCATACCAATACAAGGCGCTGTGACACTTCGTTTAGACAGTGTGATTTGCTAAAACGCAGAGGTTTAAAAGACAGGAAGTAAGGTTTGTCAGTTTCTTTTGATTGGTAGATTTATTGTACGAAAAGAAGGCAAGGGTTTGTTGGATGACAAATTACGCGACAAGGAAGCGCTAAAGAATATATTTTGGACCGTTTAGAAACTCAAGAAAAACAGAAACTTGAAGGAACTTGAAACCGAGTGCCGATGATCGGCCACTTTTCGCTGCAGGAATTTTGGCATTAATATCGGTTTTCCTTGCGACCTCTAGCTAGGTCTTTGTTGATTTTCCCTTTCGTTTACACCTTGCATTATCCCTTTCTTACTTCTAAGAGTACTGAGTCATCGACCAACCTGGTTCCCGGGCTCTCGCTCTCTTTTGCCTCCGTTGATCGAGGTTGAATGAGTGATCGACATGCGTGTCACGTGTCTTCGTTGACGCGCTACATGTTCCGACCGCTACTAAAACTGCGGGCTCATTGCTCGTTCCAAATTCGTTGCTATGCAACGAAAATCGAGTAACAAAACTAAAACTTTGCTCTTTACAGCTTCTGCACCCCGTGACTGAGATACATGTGTATACTTACATCAAATACTATGTATGTAAACTTTCCCTTTTCGGTAGCAGTTATCATCACAGCAATGTTACCGCTTGGATAACTGAGATATGAAGTTAAGAAATAATCCATGTGATGAATGGACATCAAGACTGTATGAAAGGCAATGCTGAGTGAAACCCCTATGCAACAGACTTTTTCAAACCATATAACTTTCAGGGTGTACACCTCTGACTACTAACACCCCTCCCCTCTGCTTAAAGTTCCCAACCAGATTTTGACAAGCTAAGAGGACCACAGCCCCCTTCTATTGTCTGTGTTGTTTTAGATCTTACATTCAAAGCCTTACAGTTACTCAGTTGAAAGCAATACCATCTCGGTGAGCCTTGACTTTTAAATATTTTTCCAAAAGCAAGTAGGGGGGGGAGGGGTACGCCTGCTCCCCCTCTAGCTTTTCATGACAATTGCTAAGACCCCTCCCCCTGATTTCCTGTTTCCATCCCTGAATTTCTTGAGTTTCAAATGAACATAAAGACAGCCACAAAATCCAAGAGCATTTTGTAAGACTTGGTATCTGATATATTTGTCTGGCCAACTGTACACTCGAGTTTCACATTAAACAGAAAATTGCCACCCTTAAACTTTCATAAAAGGATACTAGCAGCTTCCAGTACCATCTGGGAGAAGCAAAAGAAATCTTTTGTTTTCATAAAATCTCTCCAGGAATGCTTGCTTCCTGGCCTCTGTAAAGAATTTCAATAAGGTAAACCAGAAAGGTAGGGGTAGTGACCCAATGGTTAGTTTGCTAGCTCAGGTTGTTCGAAAGGTGGATAACGCTATCCACCAGGTAAATTATTCAATATCCAGTGGGTAGCGTAGTTTGTTTCGTTAATACTTATCCACTGGATAACGATTTATCTGGTGGATAGCTTTATCCAACCTTTGAAACCCCCCCCCCCCCCGACAAGGGGAGGGGGTACTCCCAGAAAAAATTGGTGGGGGTGTGCGGCGGCCGCTTCCCAAAACCCTTACCCTATTTATGACTAAAATCTGCAATTTTTCTTTACACTATTAATGACCAGGCCAAAAATTCGATGCCCTATTTATGACCATGGTGGCTGACATAGTAGCCTGCGAACGTAGACGTATTTCCGGCTGTCGCTTATCTCCACCGAAAATAACGTCTGCGAACCCGAACCAGGAAACGATTTCTGTGACGTATTGACTTTTGTTTCTCTTTGGCCAATCAGATTTCATGATAGAATGAAACTCGAGTGCTCCTCGCAGCGAATACCTCGCGCAGTTGTTCTGGGGCTACTTGAGCTAAACTGTAATTGGCTTAAAATTCCTACGTCACAAAAATCGTTTCCTGGCTCGGGTTCGCAGACGTTATTTTCGGCGAAGACAAGCGACAGCCGGAATACGTCTGCGTTCGCAGGCTACTGACACAGTTGTCCAAGACATAATTTTTGAAGCGCTTTTGTTTATGGTCTTATCGATAATGATGGAAGAGTAGCTTCTTCTAAAACACAGAGCTAATTCAAAACTAGAGTACAAAAACCATACCCTAATTAAGAGCAAAATGGCCAAATCGATGCCCTATTTATGACCAAAACGGCTGAAAAATCATACCCTTTGGGGCCGCACATACCTATATACCCCTCCCTCCCTCTCCAGGGCACAACCAGGGCCAAGACTCTGGACAGAGTGGTCTGGTTTTGAGCCCTACGCAGGGTCATTGAGTTGTGTTCTAGGGCAAGACACTTTACTCTCACAATGCCTCTCTTCACCCAGGTGTATAAAAAAAGTAACGACAAAGTTTAATGCTGGGGTTAACGGTGTGATGGACAAGCATCCTATTCAGGGTAGAGTAGAAATTTCCTAGTCAGTTCATGTTATAGAAACCAGAGAAAAAGAGAGGCCTGATGGGCCACTGAGCTCGAATGTAGACGTCACCTTTTAAATCAATAAGTTTTGGTCAAAAGCTTCCCCACTGTTTGTAGAACACTGTCTGCCTGAGAAGCAGTAAAAGGATGGTAAATAAATCTTAGACTAAAGAATTTAACCTTTCGGGAATTCAGTAAGTTTTGGACAAGCCGTGGTTGTTCGAAGGCTGGATAACGCCATCCACTGGATAAATCATCGTCCACTGGATGAGTGTTAACAAAACAAACCATGTTATCCACAGGATAGTGATTTGGGCCGCACATACCGTGGTTGTTTGAAGGCTGGATAACGCCATCCACCGGATAAATTACCGTCCACTCATCTGAATCTTTCCTTTAACGACCTCTGGGTAATCTGCAATCAGTGCTTTGGTATTTTTTAATACATAACTCTTTCTTTATTCGTAACTCCACAATGAAAAGTCTTAGGGTTCCTCTGACGGTGTTCAATCTCAAAAGGTCCACAGCATGAGCTTTTGAAGTACCTTTTTAGGGTATTGAGCTGAAGAAAACTATGACACGTTGTCTAAGAATTGGTACCCCTTAGGGGTGAAAAAATGTTCAAGTGATGCCCATGAAACAGTATCTTGGTACCTCTTGGGAGATCTTTTCAAAATTTCCGACAAGCGTTGACGTTCAACACACTAGCGATAACTCCAGCACACTTTCTGTTCTTTGTTTGATAATTTCATTTCTAGTTTCCTTGTTAACTTGAGAGATATTGTGTTCTGGGTCTTCCCTTTAGAGATTCTGGAGCTGACGAACCTAGTATCACTAAAGTTAAGGAAAAATCCTATTAAAAGAAATTCCCCGCGGTAAGTAAGTTTACACTGTTCATATCCTGGGAAGTAAACTTTTGTTGGCAAGTGCACTTTTCATTTTAGTTAGTAAGTGAAATATACTGTTCATGTAAACAAATTCATAGGTCAGTGCTTGGGTTTGATGGAGATTCTTACAAATATTGACGTGATCATTTTAATTTAAATTGTTCATTAAAATGTCATTTGTCAATGTAGCTGCGAGGAATGATCGTGTCGTTAAAATGTTACTTTCAGCTAATGTAAAGATGTAATCAAATGAGATGGGCCTGGGTGTAAGAAAGGGTCCATCTTTACTGTCCCCTTTCACCCCTAATTTTTTTAGTACCTTGGGTCCCCAATGGTTTTATGGTTTTTAATAATCACTTCATGTAATATCATTTTCAGGTATAAAACGTCTGAAGAGACTTACCGTGTTTGAGATTTCTTTCAACCTTCTTACCTCCTTACCTTCAAGGTATGTTATGACTTGTTTTTTATAGAAAAGACACATAGTTCCCCAAACACGTTGTGAAAGCAATGTTCCCTAAATGTTTCCACGTTTACATGCACCCAAAATATTTGGTACCGGAAGAAAATTTGCTTCCGAGTAACAAAAAATGTGATTTTTTATTTCGGCAGAAACGTTTTGATGTCGCAGCAAATGTTTCCTGTTTGTACCCTAAGGAATTGTCCAATTTGGGAAAACATTGTTTCTGTCACAATGTTTTCTCGTTTGCAGGACCTCAATACAGTAGTAAAATTTTCTGACGTTTGAGAGCATGGTATGGTTTGTTCAGATATTATATATATGAAACGCAAAGAAAAGAAAGTTTTGAAAAGCATTTTAATTGTCGCATTTTCTGACTAAATGGACATTGGTGAGTTGTAAAAAGGTAAATTGGCACATCGTGGCATTTCCGTTGACGAAATTCTCCTTGAAGAAATATTTGGTCGATCACGTACTCACGATTTTGCATATGAAATTTTCCTGTGAATTTCGCTGATAAATTTTCGGTGCTGTGTAGAAAATTTAGACCTCGTTTATTTATGCCCTACACTCATTCAGATCGTAGAAATGACACTTATCGCCTTTTGCGGTAAAACCACTTGCTTCGCTTGTGGGTCGAATGTGTATTTAGCGGATAGAGGAAGTTCATTTTTCTGTTTTTCAAGAACGTTTTCTTAGATCCCTGTAGTAATTGTCATTCAAACTCATTTCCAAGTGAATGCTATTAACTAACTGTCACTGGTGTTTTATTAGTCTCTTTCAGTTAAAGCATCTGGAGATGTTAGACCTAGCTTACAACCGTCTTTCATTTATCCCGTCAGACATTGAAAACCTAAGGTAAGCAACGAAGAACGTGACAAGATCAACTCGCCGCTTAATGATTGGCGGATTGGCCCCGACCACACATATACGTTTTTCAAAGTATCCGTAAACGAAGCAGAATATTTTCGCAAACACTAGCGTTTTCGTTTGTTTTCACCTGTCCTCAATTATTCGTTTTCATTCGAAAACGCATACTTTTTGATACGTTTTCGCCCGAAAACGCTGATGGAACGATAGTATATGACGCTTTTTTGGCACGTTTTCACCTACCCAAACTAGAAACGGAGCGTTTTCAAAACGATGCGTTTTCAAAAGGCTCTCGGCTCTTTTGAAACCGTTTTCGAAAACTTCCGTTTGAATCAGCGTTTTCAGTCGTTTTAGCGTGGACGAAAGGCGAAATCATGAGAAAATGAGGGCACGCATCAAAAAGTATGCGTTTTCATACGAAAACTCATTAGTGTGATCGGGGCCTAAGTCAGTGACCCCCATTTTTGCTCGCATTTCTGACACAAGTAACCGCTGTAAAAAATTTTAAAAATCTGAGTCAGAAAATTCCTTAAGTTTCTTAATTGCTGCTTTTACTCTCTCATGTTATACAAATTTATCAAATATAGACTACAGTAATGTAGACCAATGTCTTGATGTTTTTTTCGGACCACATCGTAAATGGGGTAATCTCCTTGAACAGACTGTAAAGTTATCCATCACAAAAGATTCCATGAGCAGTACAATACATTATTTTATGGCTTTGTCTCACATGGACTGGGAACTACCCAATTCACAAATTTTGATTGGCTGAAATCGATATTGACCGCGGTCTAGATTTTCCCATCTAAACCGGTTTCCTTTTGCGTTGAAAAAGTAGCAAACTAAAATACAAATATGTTCGCTGTTTTCTTTTATTTTCTTCTCAGTCATTTATGGAAGTTCCAAAAAGTCTGATGACAAAAAACAGCAACAACAACAACTTTATTATTATTATGACTCGCATATATACAATTTTTACAGAAATAGATATACAGATTAAGTTAAAAATGCTTGATAATAGTAACAGCGCGAATCCGCAGGTAGCCTGGGCTAATCTAGGCGGGCCACATCTATATTTATATTAGACCGTTAATACATAAATAAGATTGTTATGCAACTACTTATAGAAGGATTTACAAAACCGTTTAATACAAGTACATTTACATATTTTGATTGACTCTAGGAGCTATGATTTACTAGAGATAAACTAAACTATGGGTTAAAATTAATTAGGTACTAAATTTAAGAACTTGAGTCAGGTTGTCGACTTCAACATAGTCATCACTATCTGAAAGAGTCTCAAATAAAAACCTACGAATTGTTAAAAAGTAAAGAGGACGAGTCTGTACTCACGACCTCGGTCAAGATTCTCCTATACAGACCTCCTGCTCGGTTAATGAGAACTAAGCACCGCTCAAATGTAAGTTACCACCTCTGGTCTCGTTTCTCGCAAGACGCGTCTGGCCAGAAACTACGTAGCTGTGCACGTGCGTTATAAGTTCTTGCGTATTTCTAGGCCTTCCTCTGCAAAACAACAACGTGAAATGACCAAGTTCTGGGTATTTTGCTGAACGTGAGTTACTACGAGTAATGTTTCTCATTTTCTTTTGGAGTTTATCGCGGGCGTTACATAATTAGTTTGAGCAAGTTTTTAGACCGATCGACGGGCCAAACAGATCTAGATAATTACGAAATTCAAAGATAAAATATAAATCCTTTTTTATTTGGCGTTGTCCTTGGCGTCGCCGTCGCCATTACTTGGGAGAGAACTCAAGCAAACGAAGACGGCAACGGTAACGAGAACGTCACCAAGCAAAAGGTTTAATGAGGTGACCAATAGCTGTGCGCATTGCTTAAAGGCCGCCTCACACTAGCCGATTTTTTGTCGGCCGACAGAAAATCTTCACTTGTCGGCTAGTGTGCGGTGAATTCAGACAAGTCTGCGACAAGATCGGGGCTTGTCGGGCGATATTTGACAGTGCTAGATCTCAAAACGTCTTGTCGGGCCTTGTCGGCTAGTGTGCGATGGACCAAGACAATTTGTCGGGGCACGCGCGCGCCTCGACCAATTAGGAAATAGATAAGAAGTCACTATCATAATTTATTATATGACTCGTGTTTGAAAAAGATAAGAAGTCACTATCATAATTTATTATATGACTTGTGTTTGTGGCCGATCTAACGCGCGCTCTAATTGGCTAACTGTTGGGCATTATTCTCCCGTAATGCCCACGGGCCAATTACGTGCCTGCAAAGACAGAGCAAAAAGCCATATAATAAACAACTTATTAACCTCGGACGTTCGGTCTTTACGGTAAAATCTCAAACCTCGGCCTTGCAGTATTAACCTCGCTAATCGCTATAGCTCGGTCAATACGACATGGTCTCGGTTTGAGATTTTCCCGTAAAGACCTCACTCTCGGTTAATAAGTAGTTAGAATTAAACTATAAGTAGTAATATACGGCAGATGTGGAATCCGATTGGTTAGTTCGTTTTTGCTGTAGATTTTTTGGTTAGTGTCCTGGGGCCGATTTCTCGAAAGCCCCAGAAACTTTTCGGGCCCGCAAAGCCATTTTTGAGTTATTTTTTTGTAAAAAAAAATACCTCTTAGTCGGCGCATCGGGTATGTTATGGACCGGTCAATGGATGAGTGAGTGAGTGAGTGAGTGAGTGAGTGAGTGAGTATAGTATAGTATAGTATAGTATAGTATAGTATAGTATAGTATAGTATAGTATAGTATAGTATAGTATATCTTTATTGTGCCTTACTCTCCAAAGGGAGGTATTGGTCTGTTTGCAATAAAGGTTTAACATTACCTAGTACAATAAGAAATAACATTCACTTGATTTTTTTTTATAATTCAAATAAAATTAAATAAAAATTATAATGCTCATTTCGTTTGTAAGTTGAGAATCTCTTTTCTTTTTTTTAACATTAAGTTGATATATTTACCTATTATTTTTGATGTAACTCTATTGTCAGCTCTAAGTAAGTACTTAGTTCTCTCGTTATCGCCCAGATTTGCGTAAAGTGCATCTTTGTTTGAAATGTGAGAATGGAGCTCAACTCTTATGGTAGCGTACCCCTGGCAATACATCAAGAAATGCTGTTCGTGTTCTACGCAATTTTCTTTGCATACTAAGCATGTTCTTTCCTCTACTGGGTTTGATGCTCCTTTATTTTCATATTTTCCAGTTTGTATTCGTAATACGTGACGTAATTCGTAATTCGTAGTGAGTGAGTGAGTGAGTGAGTGAGTGAGTGAGTGAGAGATGTACGTATGTCACACCAATCAGATTGGATCTAATATAAACAGCCAATCAAATTTCTTGTTGTAAAGGTAAATGGTATGTGAGAAGATTTGATCTCGATACAGTTCAGAACGGCCATATTTATTCTTCTAGAAAAGAGGTGGGAGTATCCATATATTGGGCTTACTTCGACGTTTTCTGTGGGTGAGGCTGAGGATTTTAGTTATGAACGAGATGAGCCTTGAGGTTTGAAACAGTTCGTGAGTTAGTAGTATGCAAATGGCACGAGATATTTTTATTGTTAGTTACAAAGGTAACTTGATGCTTTTGTTTTTCACAAGGAGTAAATTCAATTAGAGGTCACGAATCGTCGCTTCTGGTTCTTAGGAAATGTTTTAGAGGAGACGAGACTATTTAGATTTGAAAAAGTTCTGACGTTTACAATAGTAAGTGCAGGTAACGATTGTTTTGTTCTTGTTGCATGCAAATATAACGAGATATTTTTATTTTTTTGTTACAAAGGGTAATTTGACACTCCTGTGTTTCACAAGGGAGTAAATTCAATTAGAGCTGACGAATCGTCACCACTCTTTCCCACGAGATGTTTGCTATCTTTAGTTACAAATGGTAACTTAACACTTTTGTTTTTCATATAGGAGTAAATTCAGTTAGAGCTGACAAGTTATCGGCTATTGTTTCCAGGAGATTAAACAAAAAAGAAGCTTTCATTCCTGGACGATTTTTACGTCTCTGGAGTAGCAGTTTAATAGTTCCATTTGATGACATTCATTTCAGTCCGATATTTTTAAAGGTAAAAAGTATGAAAACTGCTCAAATGTTCTTTGAAGACTGCGTGGCACCAATTTAAAGTGCAATTTAATTAAATCAGACTTTCAACGTGTCAGAGAGGTTTTTTTCTCTTTGTTTCTATTTTCGGTGAAGTAGCGTTGTGTTGTGTTGTGTAAAAAGGGTAAACTTACGACTCTTATAAATGCAATAAGGTCTCTTATTTAACTTGAGTATTTTTGAGCAAAAATTCCTCTTAAGGGTTGGAAGGTCTATGTGATCGGTGAGTGAGGGAGTTATGCATGTGCGCGTGTCACACCAATCACAGTGTGGGTTGTATCAAAGAACGAATCAAATTGCCTGTTAGAAAATAAGATAGTATCTACTGTAGTTTGTTCAGTCAAACATTTTATGGCTTACTATTTAGCTATCTTACCATGACCGATGTAACATCGTATGTACATCATAAATTCCCAGTTTCTTTCTTGCTGTACATCGCAACCAAAAAAACTTGTCAAATTAACCAAATAATTACTTTGAACAGCTCCATGAATGTTCCTATCTCCTATGTTTAGTTCATCTGTATCTAAAAACAGAGAGGTTCATACGTCTCAAACTTTTTGTATGAAGGGAATCTCTGTTGATATTAAGAACATGTGAATAAAACAGCTTCACAATCATAAGGTTTGAGATTTTGCTATTGCTTTCTGGGTACGAAAACTTTTCGGAAATTTACTCTCACAGTGCGTTTCTCCATCTAGGAATACAAACCCTGACAAATTTTGGGGGAACCTGGCAATGGACTAACACCCCACCCAGGAGGAGTATAAATCTCTCTTTTTTTGTTCGACGTTACAGAAACGAATTACTGCGCCTTTCAATAACATGCGGACTCTAAATTCAAAGCTCAACCGACAAATGCGTTTTTCGCTACCGCCAATCAAATGTTCGGCGGCTCCTCCCAGCTTCCGACTACTGCTGAGCGCGAGGTAATCAAATTGCTGAGCACAGTTCAGACAACGAAACAGTGCTCGGCAGTAGTCGGAAGCTGGGAGGAGCCACCAACATTTGATTGGCGGTAGCGAAAAACGCATTTGTCGGTTGAACTTTGAATTTTAGAGTCCGCATGTTACTGAAAGGCGCAGTAATGTTCACAACGCCTAAAAGTTTCTTACGTCATAATCTCTGCATTTTTTTTTTTGTTCTTGCCGATTCAAGAAATTTTCTGTATTGATGAATAAAATCATTACTCTTAATGTGAGTGTCATGTTGTTTTTCTGCAGTGTCTTGGACACTTATCAGCTCTAACTGTGTTCAAAGCGGGAATTCACATCAAGACTCGCAACTTACCACCTGCTATAAAGAATCTTCTAGAAGAGTAAGTACACGTTGTTGACACCGGCAATACAGTGAACCAATCAAAACTCGAAGTAATTACATGCAGCTGACGCAAAGCGCGGGAAAACGTGTGCGCGCGAGTTGTGATTGGTTTTGGTTTTACTTCTGAGTAGATGAAAAAGTGGCGTGAATTTTTTAAGCCAATCGTGTAGCGTAGTTGATGTAAAACCAATTACTTTTCGGCACTCAAATGAAAACCGCTCTATAAATATAAATTAGCTTGGGAGGCCAGTTTTTGTGAAGGCTGTCTCGTTTATCCGAAAGTTTGGCAGATTGCGGTGAGTTTGGAAATCCCGGAAAATGTTTAACTCTTGTCAAGAATAAAATTAAGGAAATCAAGAAAGCAAGGAATTTCGAAAGGAAAAGGAGATTTGATGGAATAGCGTGAAACATTGATAAACTCTCCGACTACTTTCTCTTCTGTCATGCGTTTTGAAATTTGTCGGCCCACAAAGGAATCGTTTGCATCCTCGCCATTGTTAGTTATCCTCAGTTCCCAATAGCTTCCTTTCATTTGTATAACACTGTCCAACAAATTCAAACTGTTAACTGTCGTGTCCACAGGTCACCCAAGCGTAATATAAGAGTTTATGTGGTGAATTGTGGCTGAAATATAAGAGTTTGTATGGAGATTAGAAGATGACATTGAAATCAATCAATGTATGGGTACTTAACCGAATAAAGACTCTTATAACACCGTAGGATAAATAAATCAAAATTCGCTCAAATCTCGTTTTAACTCTCCAGAATGAGAAAAAATGACACCATTGAATGTTCAAGAGTCTTTATTCGGTAAATTACCCATATATTGATTGACTTCAATGTCATCTTCTAATCTCCATACAAACTCTTATATTTCAGCCACAGTTCACCATACAAACTCTCATATTACGCTTGGGTGACCTGTGGTCGTGTCAAGCCCTGGCCAAACGGACTCACAAGTAGTTGCAAGTAGCCGCAAGTTGAACTTGCGTTAGGTGGCTAAACGGACCCGCAAGTTTCCTCGCAAGTACGCGCAAGACTTAAAACAACATTTTAATGCAGACATATCCTGTATTTCATTGGCTAATAGGCTATCATAACAAAGACTGAACGTCACTCAACTTGCGTTGACTTGGGTTGGGTAGCCAAACGGTGAAAAAACTTGCGTCAACCTACGTGCAAATTAAAAACTTGACGTTCGTTTTTCATGCGTCTGTCCTGGTATTGATCATGAATTTCGTCATAACAATGTCAAAGTAGCTGTGGATCCGCAGACTACCTTTGGCAATGTTATGACGAAATTCATTGTCAATAACAGGACGGACGCATGAAAAACGGACGTCAATTTGTTTTTTACGATAACAAATTGTCAAATTGTCCGCTTTCGCTCTGGACACATCGCATAAATTATAAATTCATGTGTCTGTCCGCTTATTGACAATGAAAATTAGCCAATGAGCGCGCGAGAATCTCTGCAGTTATCGTAAAATTTGATCTCGACCAAAGTGAGCGTAAGTCATCGCAAGTGTACGCAAGTACACGCAAGGAATAGCCAAACGGAGTCGCAAGTAGACCCAAGTTTTCAACTCGCGTCTACTTGCGAGTCCTTTTTGGCTAGGGCTTTAAACGTGTCCATCTAACCTGTCACCATTTCTTTCTGTCTAGTTACAGTCGCTGTGATTGCTGTGATGGTCCGATGTTTGGTCCAGGAGTAAGAGTAATCAAGGCTCCGTTTGTCATCTTCGGCGTCAAGAATCTTCCATTCGTTTTTAGCGCCTGTACACAAACCTGCAGAAGACAGTTCAGCAGAAACCCTGATTCATTGAAGCTTTGGATGCAGAGGAACGCACCACAGACTTTAGCTGAGTTCTAGCTTTGGAACGCAATAGAATAAATGGAATTAAAAGGATGACACTCGGACAGGGTAGCGAGGCTAACACGAAGTGTTATTCCCTGAACCGGATCAACTGAATTGGAATTTAGAATTAATGGCCTTTTGGAAGGAGGCAAATCTGGAAGAAGCGACTTTTAGTCGAAGTGAAGATGAAGATTTGAAAAACAATGTAACTCATAGATATTAACCCGAAATGGTCACCGAACAAAATGAAAGTACTCTGTACGTAGACGGAGTCTTTGCTATCTTTACCAGTATATAAAAAGTGTATTTTTGTAAAAATCTATATTTCAAAGTAATGTGCAAGTGCAATAAATTGTTCTGTTCATGCAAGTTCTACCCCATGTGTATTTGCTTGATCTTCTACTCAGAGCCCTCGGTCTTTTTGGTCAGTGGAGGCTGGGTACTCTGTGTAGAAGATAACAAAATAACATTAGAAAACTGAGACGAGCAGAGGATCTGGGGAAGACTCTATTTCGAAAACATTACTTTTAAAACATGTGGAGTAGAAGGAAGTACAGTATCCTGCTAACAGAGGTTTCTTTCTGGCAAGTCTTTTAGCATGTACGAAGTCGTTCGCGTCTCTTGTATTTCGCGTAGTCGGCTTGTTTACTTTCCCGAGAGAAACCTCTCACCTGACGATGTTTGCCCGCCATCTTTTTTACGCGGGAAGAAATTACGAAGGTATATTCACCATTCAAAACAGAATATAACGCTTTCGACTGATAAGGAGTTAGACTCGATCGTACGATTCTCAAGAGCTTTTAAAGCCTTCTGGACTACTTCGTAGAAACATAAACGAGAAAGACCTTTTGCAGCCATCTTTCGACTTCACGCAGGCTCATTTTTGCACAGCAAATCAGTAAAAAATAGATGCACATGAGTTGACAAACTCGTTTAAACCAGTTTTACCCTGTTTGTCACGTGATCTACCTCTAAGAATGTGGAGGTATCTAAAGCGCATGCTCAACGGGAAATCACGATAAGCGGCTCGTGGCAGAGGTTTCTCTCGGGGAAGTAAACAAGCCGACTACGCGAAATACTAGAGACGCGAACGACTTCGTACATGTTAAAAGACTTGCCAGAAAGAAACCTCTGCTAGCTGGCTAGAGGTACAGTTGAACCCCGCTATTGCAGACTCTAAGGGGAAACGAAAAATAGTTCTAATACTAACCGACTGACGGGCAAATCCAAGGGAAATGGTTTTGAATTCGAAATAAAACGGGGGAAATAACCGGGTTCGAATTACCGGGGTACAACTAATTATATCAAAGCTCCCATAATCTACACGCTAACCTCTTCAGAGAATAACGTGTACGTTATCAAGTTTTATTGCCTAAAAGTAGTGTAAAGGCCCCTAAACTATCTCGGGGGCGTTAGCTATACGTTCCCCTGGGCTCAAGGAACTGGCAATTACACGATCTTCCGTGCTTGTCGCTGGTATATGTTACACTTGAAAACTTGAAAACGTCACTCTGAACAAGCAGAAAACAAAGTCAACGATAGTACACCGTATATGAAAAAAATAATTTATTTGACGCAACTACGTCGTGCGTTGTCACTTTTTACAGCTCTTTAAATAAATATAACTATGTACAAGTCTTAATGGGACACGAAAATGCCTGAACTAGCAATCTAATAGTCGTCAACTAGTGGGGAGAAATACACGAAAGTTCTAGCGCCGACGTTGGAGAACTGGTACTTAGTTCACGATCACTGTTTTCTCCTGCTGACTGCTGGGAGATGATGCTTGTAGTCGAGCCTTCTTCCCGGCATTCTTTGCTCTCTGCAGGTGAAGCGGCAGAGGAATCTTGTCAAGTCGAGGGTAGTTAGGGAGGCGCATAGCATTCTGGGCACGATCTAAAACAATACTAAAGAAAATAAAAAGTGCGTTAGAGATTTTCATTAATAAAAGTCACGTTGTGTGTGAACAAAATAAGAAGACCGAGTGTGTTTGTTCTTCTTATTCTTTAGTTTGAACTTATTATGTTTATGTCTGTGCATCAGCTTTTGTCACTAGAAAAACCAGCCTATTACACGGCAATAGTCGTGTAACATCGGCAACACAGTCCTTCAAGCTGGTTTTCAGTCGAAGTCCCATATAAGGACAGCAAGCTAGATCAACCTCGTTCCTGGGAGGGAAAATGAGAGACCCTGGGAACTACGCCGCAAACTAGATACGACAACTGTTCTAGCAAAGATTTTGCCCATTGCTCGGTATACTACAACACGTTATGTTTAATTTAACTTTCTCGCAGTGGTTCTTGTTAATTGTCTGGTTTTTCGACACAAGTGACAAGCCCCATACTGCGACAATTGGCTCGACGATTACTTTAGGGCTTACTTTACAAACTGCTTCACTTCAGCAAGGTGCATCTCATGACTGTCTATACCGCTGGGTGGCTTTGCTTTCATGACAGCCTGAAAAAAAAAAACGAAAAAAAACCAAATAAATCCATTGTGACAAGATTACAACTCACACCTTAGTCGCTGCCATCATAGTTAGTAGAGGAGACTGGTTAGAAACTCGGCGAACTTCAAAGGACCAAAACAATAGCGGCGCTCTGATGTTGAACTGACCCGTCACGTGACACTGACCCTGCACACTCAAAACACGATGGCGGACACTACGAACGATCTCTACCTCTTCGGGGAAGATTTCGAAGCCATTTTGGATATCCTAGTCGTAGTCTCCTCTACTAACTATGCTGCCATAGCAAGCACAGTTGACGCCTTAAAGGAGCTTAGTGACGGTATTTGGAGTTATTTTATTACCTTTTAATTGAAGGAAACCTGAAACTAATAGTTTTCTAAGATAGAAAAACACTAAAGAGAAAATAATAATAATAATATTCCCAATACTCCTCTGACACGTTTGACGAAATCCCAACTGACAAACCTAATATTCGGGCTCGCTTAGCCTGCGTAGCAAGCGTTTCTGTGGAGTTCGGGAGCAAAGAATTACAGCGCGAAAAATGGCGAAAATCCCGTTCCTCGGTGTTTCTTTGCTCCCAAACCCCACGGAAACGCTTGCTACGCAAGCTAGGGCTCGCTAAACTTCGTTTCATTAAAAGGTGAGGCTTAAAAACAACCGAGGTCAATTAATGAACAAAATCCGAGGCCTGCTGGCTATCTATACCAGGCAACATAGGAATCCTGATATATTTTCTTAATATCCCGTTGTATCTACTATCTTGACGTGCGAGAAGACACCTCCAATTCAGTGCACAATTTTCAACATTTCAAATGAATCCATACCTTAAGTTTTGCTCCAACATTGAACCGGGCCGTATGTTTGCCGTGATTAAAAGTGAGAACAGTTTTATTCTGAAATAACAAAAACAGGGAATAGTTAGTACTGTGTAAATGGAAAGACGCCACACATTAGCTCCAAAATTAGCTTAAATTGTCGAAAACTTTGAAGGTAGGGAGAAGATTTTCGCGATTCCACCACTTTACAAACCTAAACGAGGGTAAACATTGCTTAGAATGACGTTTCAACAGAGTTTTATACCTCAAATTTCACAGAAAAATACTTTATGTATCGAAAGTATGGTCCTCGTAAGAAAACATTTAAAGTCACGACTTACCTGAGACAAACATCTGATTGACAGCTGTTTGGTAATCATGAACGTGATTGGTTGAAAGGGCGGAGCGTGCACGTGCTCTTTCAAATTATGCCAGAGCCACTTCTTTTTCTTAGCGCCGTTTTTATCCAGAAGAACTCCGAAAAATGGATTTAAAACGAGTCTAACGAAGAAGAGAAAGAGAGAGAAACAACATTCAGAGAGAAGCATGTTAGTTAAAGATAAGAGATGGAACAAAAATCCATTCGCCATTGCCACATCCCCCATAATACACATTGTTTGCCCTCCAAAATTCTGCATAACCTTTGTTTCCCATTTCTCCTGGATATCACAGTCGTCCCAAGAGAAACTGAAGACAATGCTTATGCAAACTTTTTGGGGGCAAACAAGGTGTATTATGGGGGATGTGGAAATGACGAATGCGCTAAACGGCCAACGAAAGGAAAAAACCCTCCTCCAATCCTTTTATTTAATTATGAGGATTAAAATAAAGATTGTTAGATTATCCTCATGGCTCTCTTTTTCCTTTTCTCTTTATAATTATTGCTACATGCATCCTGTTGCTATTTTATATTCTGCCATCAAACTGCAATGAAATAATGAATATATTCGCACAAAACGACCACCATGGAAGGAATATTTTTTACAAAAGGAGGGGGCACATCGAAGGTTTTAAGCAAAACAGTTGGTCGAATAGTTCACCACCTTAACAAAAATACCTTTTAATACCTGACAGCTCCATTTCTAAAATAACAAGTTCCATGTCCGGATGGTTGGAATATTCCTAGCATCTGGGAAGGGTTTGATTCATTCTCTTCCTCGTCCTAAATCAAAACCAAGTGTTATTTTTAAGAATTATTTTCAACCTTTTGACATAACACATGGGATCGGAATATGTTACAGTCTGACTGAGATCAATTGAACTGCATCACCACTGATGAGTTCCTCTTCCGCGCTAAGGACACTCGAAACTAAAAGAATTTTAAAACTACCCGCAGCGAAAAATAGGTCCCAAAGGTTTCTGTCAAAGCAGAAAACAACGGGGAAGGTGACCTGCTGAAACTGACGGACGCTGGAGGAATTTGTAAACCTAGCTTAATTTCTCCGGTTAGCCGGCCTTCCGTCCACACTAATCCGTCACGAAAACGGAGCTTTTCGAAAACGTTCTTCAAACCGGAGGAATTGGAAAACGCCGGCCTGCGCTTTAGTGTGGACGGAAAACATTTTGAAAGCGAAGCTTTTCGTAAACGATGACGTCACCATAATCATCATATTACCCAGCCCCTACGTAGTGTGGACGGAAAACATTTGATGCATTTTCAGAGTGAAACCTCCGTTTTTAAATTCCTCTGGGTTAGTGTGGACGGGGCCTAAGAAAAAGGGTCGCTGTTAAGGAATGCAATACGTGTGTACACACTTGAACGATGACAACAGCGAACAACATTCGTTTATTATGCGCTTCGTATATTCTCTAGCTATCTTGTTTGGCTTTAAAACTCAAGCATTTTGCAGAGAGAGATTAAATTGCGGTCATCGCTTAGGAAACGTTGTGATATTAAAGTTCTGCGTTTAAATAAACTGCACAAAAAACTTGTACGAGACATTACACCACTCAGCTCCTTCACGAAAAAAAAAAACTAAAATCTGAATACAACATAAAAGGTTTGCGTTTAGTCCCCATTACTCTGGAGCGCTTAAGTGATTTTTGAGTTTGGCCTTGTCCTTAATAGCGCATGCTAAACATTTGCAAGTGTTGCTATTTTGACTGGTCTGTTCCGCTGTGAATCTTGAATGATTTCCAACGCGAAGATATCTACACTCGCGTATTTCCTCGAACAACTTGGTCAGTTCCATCATGGAGAATTTATTGATGTCAGTTTTCTTCTTTTTTTCACTGATTGTTCCAAGCGAGTCTCGCAGTTTCTTCCACTGTCCTTTAGCTCTTTGGTGACCCTCGTCTCTCTCTGTTGTGCTGGTAGAACAACGAGAGTCTTCGCTTGTATGTGTTAAATCTCTCCTGTCGCCGTTTAGAATCTGTGTTTCTTTACTGCCTTGTCGGCTGGTCACTCTCTCTTCCGCGATATCAGGCATCGAATGCTGAACAAATTCGTCTTGAACATCATCTGCCACAGTTCTAACGTACGATTGATTTGCTAATGATGAATCATACTGTTGTTTTTCAACAGAACCAAACGCAGCCAAGTCACTCAACTTTCTAGATCTTCTTCTCTCTTTCTCTATTATTTCAAACGTTTCACGGGCTCTGTCCGCCTGTCTATGTTCGCTAATGCGTCGCTGTTTTTTGCTCTCTTGAAAGAACTGACTGCTATTCGCCAAAGTTATTACCGGGGGTAGAACTCGTGATTTGGACTTCTTCTTTCGCTTGGAGCCTTTCTTTTGTTCCGATGCGATCTCTGGTAATTTAAGTGGGTAGTTGACCTCGGGAGACCTATTTCTATGAGCGGCTGCTAAAGTCACTGGAGAAACAGCTTTCACTAAGGTGACGCGCCTTTTTCGTTGTTTATTCTCCTCTTCCTGTGCGTCGGTATGTCTTGTGCTTTGCGCTTGAGACGATTGATCAAAAAGCATCGCTGGAACAAGATTCTGCTTCGCTCGAAGAAACTTTTCTTGTTTCAGAGACCATGTATTAAAACTTCTCCTCCGTTCACGTTGAATCGTATTCATGGTTGTCCTTAGATCAGTCTCTTTGCTTCTGTTGATACTCACTGCTCGTCGAAGCGAGTTGCTAACCTTCTCAAGTGGATCTCTCAACTCGTTGTTCATATTTTTTCCTGTTTCTTTCAGACACTGCAAATGTCACATATCTCCTTTGTTAGACCAAGTGTTTTCAAATATCGTTTTTCACCACTGTTCAGTACAGAACTAACAAGTTGATTAAGTTTCCTAAACTATGCGATCAGAGCCGCGATTAAGCGACTTAGGAATTAAAGCTTTTTATTAAAATTTGTCATCTCAGATCAGTTTTCGTATTTGTATAGCTGGTGCTGAGCAAACAGTGGTCTTTTCTTAACATTTTCCTGTCACTCAGGAGAATTAAAACTAAAACTATGGAAGATTAAAAAGTACAACCCAACTTAGAGCCGATAATCGCGCCGATAGCTAAAACAAAAGGATTTTCCTATTAAAGTTTAACAATGATTTTCGGGATTTCTGAAATTAAATTAATAGTGTTATTTTCCATTTGTCCACAGCAAAATATTAATTTTTTGTACTCACGTACACAGACAGATATTCAGGAAAATTACACTAATCGTAAACATGAACAAAGAAAAGTGTTTTTGCATACCAATACAAGGCGCTGTGACACTTCGTTTAGACAATGCAATTTGCTTAAACGCTGAGGTTTGGAAGACAGGAAGTACGGTTTTTATAAGTCTATTTTGATTGGTAGATTTCCCTTGAAAACAGTTATTAAATTTATTGCACGAAAGAAGGTTTGTTGAATGACAAATTACGTGACAAGGAAGCGCTAAAGAATATATTTTGGACTGCTTAGAAACTCAAGAAAAACAAAAACTTAAAGAAGCTTGAAACCGAATGATCGGCCACTTTTCGCTAAAGGAATTTTGCCAATAACATCGGTTTTCCTAGCGACCTCTAAGTCTTTGTTGCTTTCCCCTTTCGTTTACACCTTGTATTATCCCCTTCTTACTTCCAAGAGTGCGGAGTCATCGACCAACCTCGTTCCCGGGCTCGCTCTCTCTCTCTTTTGCCACCGTTGATGGTGGTTGAGTCATCGACATGCGTGTCACGTGTCTTCGTTGACGCGCGAAATTTTCCGGCCGCTACTAAAACTGCGGGCTCATTGCTCGTTCCAAATTCGTTGCTATGCAAGGAAACTCGAGTAACAAAACTAAAACTTTGTTCTTTACCGCTTCTGCACCCAGTGACCGAGATAAATACGTATACTTACATCAAATACTATGTATGTAAACTTTCCCTTTTCGGTAGCAGTTATCATCACAGCAATGTTACCGCTTGGGTAACTGAGATATGAAGTTAAGAAAGAATCCATGTGATGAATGGACACCAAGGCTGTATGAAAGGCAATGCTGAGTGAAACCCCTATGCAACATACTTTTTCAAACCATGTAACTTTCAGGGTGTACACCTCTGACTATTAACACCCCTCCCCTCTGCTTAAAGTTCTCAACCAGATTTTGACAAGCTAAGAGAATCACAGCCCCCTTCTATTGTCTGTGTTGTTTTAGATCTTACATTCAAAGCCTTACAGTTACTCAGTTGAAAGCAATAGCATCTCGGTGAACCTTGACTTTTAAATATTTTTCCAAAAGCAGGTACAGGGGAGGGGTACGCCTGCTCCCCCTCCGGCTTTTCATGCCAATTGCTAAGACCCCTCCCCCTGATTTCCTGTTTCCATCCCTGAATTTCTCGAGTTTCAAATGAACATAAAGACAGCCACAAAATCCAAGAGCATTTTGTAAGACTTGGTATCTGATATACTTGTCTGGCCAACTGTACACTTGAGTTTCACATTAAACAGAAAATTGCCAACCTTAAAGTTTCACAAAAGGATACTAGCAGCTTCCAGTGCCATCTGGGAGCAGCAAAAGAAATCTTCTTTTGTTTTCATAAAATCTCTCCAGGAATGCTTGCTTCCTCTGTAAGGGAATTTCAACAAGGTAAACCATAAAGGTAGGGGTAGTGACCCACTGGTTAGTGTGCTGGCCCAGGTTGTTCGAAAGGTGGATAACGCTATCCACCAAATAAATGATTCACTATCCAGTGGATAGTGTGGTTTGTTTCTTTAATACTCATCCACTGCATAACGATTTATCTGAAAAAATTGCTGGGGGTGTGTGGCCCACTTCCCAAAACCCTTACCCTATTTACGACTAAAATCTGCAATTTTTCTTTTCACTATTAATGACCAGGCCAAAAATTTGATCCTCTACTTGTGACCATAGTGGCTGACACAGTTGCCCTAGACATAATTTTTGAAGGGCTTTTGTTTATGGTCTTATTGATAATGATGAAAGAGTAGCTTCTTCTAAAACACATACCCAATTCAAAACTAGAGTACCAAAACCATACCCTAATTAAGAGCAAAATAGCCAAATCGATACCCTATTTATGGTCAAAACGGCTGAAAAACCAAACTCTTTGGGGCCGCACATACCATACCTATATACCCCCCCCCCTCCCTGGGGCACAACCAGGGCCAAGACTCTGGACAGAGTGGTCTGGTTTTGAGCCCTACTCAGGGTCATCGAGTTGTGTTCTAGGGTAAGACACTTTACTCTGACAATGCCTCTCTTCACCCACGTGTTTTAAAAAAGTAACGACAAATTTTAATGCTGGGGTTAACCGTGTGATGGACTAGCATCCTATTCAGGGTAGAGTAGAAATTTCCTAGTCAGTTCATGTTATAGAAACCAGAGAAAAAGAGAGGCCTGATGGGCCACTGAGCTCGAAGGTAGACGTCACCTTTTAAATCAATAAATTTTGGTCAAAAACTTCCCCACTGTTTGTAGAACACTGTCTGCCTGAGAAGCAGTAAAAGGATGGTGAATAAATCTTACACTAAAGAATTTAACCTTTCCGGAATACAGTAAGTTTTGGACAAGCCGTGGTTGTTCGAAGGCTGGATAATGCCATCCACCGGATAAATCACCATCCACTGGATGAGTGCTAACAAAACAAACCATGCTATATACAGGATAGTGATTTATCCATAGGATAGCATTAACCACCTTTCAAACAACCTGGGCCAGGTGTCTAAAGAAATTGTAGGGAAACAGAAACTCAAAAAGTGATTATGTAAGTGCACTTACCAGTTGAAGAGGATTCACTTCAATCACAAACGGGTCATGAATTTGTTCATCATCTGTCAGTGATGGTGACGGAGGACGCACAGTCCAGCCTTCCTCCATACACTTTGTAGATGCTAATGAGTATGTGATGGTCTTCATTTGACGTGTTACTAAGTAAAAAACAGAATAAAACAGTTGTTATTTAATGTGCTGAGGACTCTTTTATAGAATGATTGTATAAAGATTAGTTGGCTTTTCACAATGAAAATCTTAAAGAAATGAGGAAAACCTTGGCCTTTTTTTTTTTTGTTTTTTTTTGGGGGGGGTCAATAAATATTTTGTTCAAAAGGTTTCTATTTTCAGGATTTTGCTTACGCTGAAAAGGGTTAAACTTAGATTTGGATATGACTTTGCATTGAGAAAACTTCACACTGAAAAAATGTAAGGGCAAAATTAATAACAAATCAAACAGAACTTTGCAGCCTAAGATGTAAATGACACGAAGCTCTTATAATCATAGTCCTCATGGCTCAAATCAAAGGTCTTTGAATACAACATTAACTTAAAACTGAGTGGGGTCAGTTCTGTGGTACTTACATGCGTAGAAATTGGTTGGGTTAGCTCCAGCTGCCCTTTGTCTCTCCATTTCCCGTTCCCTTGCTCGTTCTGCTGCTCTTTCCTTTGCAGCTCTTCTCGCAGCTTTGGTTCCATAGGGTGGGTGGGGCTTTATATCAATCATTTCGTCCACCAAATGAGCTTTGTCTGTTCTCTGCGCTAACTCAAATTTTATCAAGCGTTCATATTGAGGACAGCAGTAAAGCTGAAGAAAAGATTAAGTAGAAGTCAATTTTAACAATCTTGTTTAGAAGTCCAGCAATTGCTGTTTTATAGTGACCTGTCGTGACTGAGAAATAAAAATAATCAACATTGAACAACAACGACAACATGAAACCAGTCATTCAAGGTATACACTGAGTCTTGACTATCCGTTACAAAGACTGGCCAAGAAAAGTTTAGAAGTGATCAATAATCTCTTAACAGGACAGAAGTTTCATGTAACTATACTGACAGCTGAAATTTTTCTCATTGTTCCTCGCTACCTTCATCATCATTATTGATAATAAATAAAATTAAAAAAAAAAAAAGAAATGATTATTATCATTTTTAGTGAAAGCAACTCATTTTCAATTCATTAAAACAACTCATTACCTGATCTGGAGTAAGTCTTTCCAACTCATCCAAGGTTGGAAATGGCAGTACTTCCTGTTGACAAAACATGCATGGTCCACTAGAACTGCTCATCTTTAACATCTCATTTTTGGCAAGCTCTTGTCTATCTTGAACTTCTTCATTTGATAGCGGAGGGTTCTGTGACTCTTTCATGTACTGAAGGATTGCTGGAGGTCCAATACTTGGTAACAGATATTCCTGTTCAAGGTCATAATCTTCATATTCTTCTGAACTGCTAGCTGAGTCCGGCTCAACTGTGGGTGGTCGAAATAGAATGTCTTCTCCCTTGGGAGTTCGCGGTAATGAAGACACCACAGATTGACGAGATCTAGGGACACCGCCTGATGACTTTGATTTGCTTCTTCCTGTACTTCCTAATATGTAAGGAGCAAGGAAATTAGTTCTTTCTCTGATCCAGTTCTCAATCAGACTTAAAGCATAGATGACTGACAAGGCATGCACTTGACTCCAGTTTCTGAAGATTGCAGTGACCAACAGCATTTCCACTCCCCTCTGGATGGGGTACTGAAGTCAAGCATTTAATTAGCCAATATGCAGTTAAACAGCTGGGTTAAGGGAGGGACTGTCAGAGTTTAGTTTCTTGCCTAAAATACAACACAATGGGTGCTTTCCATTATGCCAAACCGACCGGTCAGAGATCAGTTGGAATACCCAAGAAAAATGGAACAACATTTTACAATTAAACTGGGCCAACAAATACAAATGGTTCTTGCCATTTTTTTATTCCTTTTCCAAATTCCCTAATTAGGACAAAGTTCAACCAGTTTGTCAAAAATGGAACAGCGAATTTCAGTCGAAATATTCTGACTGAAATAAGTGGACCACCTCCAGAGGTGATCCCAAATATTCTAGTTGGAAGAAACCAAAACAGACCTTTCCATTTGAGTTCCAACCAAAATTTTCGGAATCTTTGGCATAATGGAAAACACCCAATGACCCAGGCCAGTGCTTAAACCCAGACATCTGGATTCAGAGTCTACAAGACCCAACGTTTTAGTGGATACTGGAGAACGGTCATTACCAGGAACCTGACAAATATTCTGGGTATAACCTCTGACAGCCAAGAAAAACCTATCCAGGGGTATAGCAATACTCCAAGTCATCAAGTGCTACAGTAAAGGGAGTTATAGTAGACTGCAGGTTCTATTAAGGCAGATGGCTCATCTAATCATTAGGAAGGTTTGGACTTAACTTTGCTTCAGGCAACCCAATGATCTGTATGTGTTTTGAGTAGATTATCATTAATTTTATTATTAAAAATAAAAATTTGTACATGTGTACACCCTTATTTTCACACCTTCTTCTACTCCATTGTGGCTCTGTTTCACCTCATTTCCTTCCTCTACATCTGGTAGGGGTACAGTGTCTTCATCTTTCATCTGTTCCTTATCACTGCTTACCGAAGCTCTTCTTCCTGGTACTGATTTCCTTCTTCGTCTTTTGACCGAGCCATGGCTGTTTGCTAAAAGATAGTATTTTCGGGAATGAATTCTGTGTGGTCTGCATCATTGAACAAGTTTATTGTATTGAATAATAATTTCCTTGAGAACTTGAGTGGAGGTGGGAGACAATAGTGAAGGAATGAAAACTCAAAGCATATTATGCTGTTTTCTGTTACTACAAGTATCTGACCCATGTCTTACAATGCAGGAGACCACTATGGACATGCCTAGCAAAAAAATAATCATCTGAGCTTCATCCTCTTTTTTCACTTTTGAACATTTTACACCATGCCACTCCTAGCATGCTCCTGAAAAGTGTGTGAGACTCTCCTGCTTACACTAAGGACACTAAAGAAGGAGAAAGAGTGTCTTTATTGCTGTATTCAGCACTATACCAAGTTGTGAGGGTTTATGCTTTCTCTTCTGTCAAAGAGAGAAAAACAGTGAGCCTGTAAACAGCGCAGGGAGACTCCCATATAAAAAAAGACGGGGGTGCTTGTTGTACCTTTAGGGATAAAAAAGCAGGTTTGGTACTTCTTAGGGTGTTTGGCCTAAAACTGTTCTTTTCAAAATTTCCGATGAGCACCCCTGTCATTTTTATATGGAGTCCCCCTCCTGGGGCTAAACTATCTGCGCTGATCCAGGCAGTGTCACAAAATGGTAACATTACCTGATGGTGATTTTGGTACTTCTCTAGAAAGTTTTGTGTCTGTTCTCTCAGCCCAGTCAGGCTTAGATCTATGTGAAATTTCTTGATACAACTCCATATCTTTCAGCCAACTCCATTCTGTTTGAGTACATATTGACACTACCTCTATAGTTGTATTCTCAGCATGAGATATAAAACTTCTCTCTTTTTGCAGCAAATGATCCTCTTCAGAATCTTGAAAACAAACCTCTCGCTTATTTGTTCTTTCTCCTACAGATGATGATGAACTTACAGATGACGGCCTACTTGTAGATGAGTCTTTGTTAAAGAAAGACATTTCTTGTGGTACCGTCTCGTTTTTATCAGCTGCCCTTTCAGACACTGCATGCTTGTCCAATAATAATTGTTCATTTTCAGTCTTTTCCTCTTCTTGTAAATCAGATTTATTTGTTGCTTGGGTTTCTTCGACAGTATTTGTTTCAATATCACATGCAGCTATCAACATTCCACGTATCCCAGATTGTGGAGGGGAACCTGAAATTTTATTTCTGGGGTTAATAATACCTCTGGCTGCCATGTCGGCCGAGAGCTGTTCTGGGCTAACTTGTGTTTCTTCACAGAAAACGTCGTCTTTCAATGGACATGGTTCTGGAGAGCTAGTTCGGCTTATTACCGAAGAAGCGCTGGAATCCGGTCGTGGTATTTGCTCTTCTCCTGGGACCTTTTCATTATTGTTGTTTTCACTCATTTTTGCCAGCTGAGTTCAGGAATTCAAGTTGATTGTACAAGAAAGTCCGTGTTAAACTGTGCTGAATACGACATGGGTGCTGGCCTGTTTACCTGGAATAAAAAAAAAAAACATCCCAGCTTTTACTTTTCCACTAGCCGGGTTCCCTTAACTTTGGCAGAATGCCGGCAAAAGATAACCGAAGAAGTGAAAGAGTCAACTTCACAAAGCCAAACATCAATGAAGTCAAGTTTGGTTGCTACGAGTACCGAGCCTCGATTCAGAATTGCAAAGATATTACTATCTAGGGTAGTGGCAAAACTCGGAAGTCTCCGGAGATACTTCGGAGCACGTTCGTCTTTTTCCGGCTTAGAAATGGTTCTGCTGCCTCCCTACTGGGGGACTGAAACTTACTTTCTAGAGTGGACAGAAAAAAGGCGCATCGGTTACTGCCGGTTGGCCAAACAGATCATTGTAGAGTCATGTGCAAGTTAATGTGCGGTTGTCATTTGTAGGAAGTGAAACTCGTCGAATTATCAATATTTCTTCCTTCTTCCTGTTTGTCAAGAAGCCTCTAAATGCCTGGAGAGGTCGTTGAGGACGAGGCTTTCGTCAGCCTGGTCACCAACAACAGTTACTCTAATGGCGCGCTTGTTCTGGGCTACTCCCTTCGACGTGTCAACACCACGAGAAAGTTGGTTCTTCTCGTGGCAAAAGAGGTTCTGGAACCAACCAGGTGAAAAACTGCTATTGCTACAAGCTTATAATATCGCTCTTCTACAGTATACAAGGTTTTGTACCGATAATGTATTCGTATTTCTCGTAAACTTAATATTATTTTCGTTAACTTTGCGTCATTCGAGTCTATGTGTAAGCGTGATATATAAAAGGTCGATAGTTCGTTACAGTACTGTTCTGAGATTTTCGTTTCTCTTTCGATGCAGTGATACCAAAGTTTTATCAAATTAACTGCTTCTCAATCAAACAGAGTATTATGCAACGGATGAATTTTATTAGTTACACCCGCTGGATTTGAGACAAATTGTTTGCCATGTGCCTGCAGGGAGACATTTGTCCCATTCACTACTCGATGGGGATCGCGTTTTTTACGTATTTTTCTTTGTAAGTGAACAGTGTGTCACTTAGAATTAAATTTAGTATACTTTTCTGCCTTTCAAAGCGGAAAGGTCACAAAATCCGAAGTCTATCATTATTAGTGGCCAAAAAACTTTTCTGCCAATGCAAATTATAAAGTGAGTTGTAATAGTGGCTGTGACATTTGCGCAATCAAATCAAAGTTGAATGAAGTTATTGAAAAATCTGTTCCACGATTGCATGATTTCAACATCTACTTGAAATTTTGTTTTGGATCATCACTTGGTAAAATAATACCTGTATGTAATATGTTCAATAACAAAAACTGAGCTGACTCTAATCTGATAATTTTGCAATACTGTCAATATTTGTCTTCCACCAATTAGGATCCTGTGTTAATTGGCGGGTGGAGACAAAACATACTTTATAGTGTGAAGATTGAAGTGGATCCAGGACGCCAGCCACTCTTGCTCTCTCCAATCCACTGAAAGAAAAAAAGACAGGAAGGGCTGAAAATCATGACAAAATGTTCAGGTTCCCCTCTTTTTAACCTGCTTGAGTGTCTATATGATGACTCAGGGCGGCATGATTTTTGCCCCTCAGGTGCTTATATGACTTGCTGGGTACATCAAAATTTGAAGAGATTTTTGGTCAAACTCCGGGCACACCAGAAACAACTTTTATTGGCATCTGAGATTCTTAGGAGGTTTTTCAAGGGACTGCTAGTTTCCCATTACTCTGATGTCTTATGAATATCAGATTACGTCAGGCTCAGCAAAATTAACCACATTGAAGAGACACTTTTACAACCTTTCAGCAAATGTGTACATGTCCATAGTTGAAGCAAGAAAGTCTATGGCATGTGAAGGCTTTTACTAGACACCCTTTTTCAATGAAAATGATGTGGGACACAGCCTACACAATGGTTGAGCACTCAAGGGGTTAAGAAAGAAAAAATTGTTACCTCTCCAGTCAGGGCCCTTCCCCTTTCCTCTACCAAGCTGCTTTGTATTTGATAAGTGGATATCCACAGTGTGGTTGAGTTCTAAGAACAATATTCACTCATCGCACCCTTTTGTTTCAGAGAACGACTTGCTCGAGTATGGGATCACCTGGAAATCGTGGATTTACTTGATAGCGGTGATACCACAAATTTGGCACTTTTAACAAGACCCGAGCTTGGTATAACATTCACAAAAATCCACTGCTGGAATTTGACCCAGTATAGAAAATGTGTTTTCCTAGATGCTGATACTCTAGTCATTCAGAACTGTGATGAACTCTTTGAGAGAGATGAGCTCTCTGCAGTGCCTGACATTGGTTGGCCTGACTGTTTTAATTCTGGTGTATTTGTGTTTGAGCCATCCAGAGCAACCTATGAAGCTCTCTTGGAATATGCTGTACAGAATGGTAGTTTTGATGGTAAGAACTGCTTGGCTCAGGGCCGGGGCGGGAGGGGTGGGTCTCCCTTATGTGGGCTATATAGGTATGTGCGGCCCCAAAGGGTATCGTTTAATATTAGCTGTTTTGGTCTGAAAATAGGCATAGATTTTGACCTTTTAGGTCTGAAATAGGGTGTGCTTTTAATTCTGGCTTGGCATTGGGTATTTTGTTTAAAGGAACTATTTTTTTTCTGCATTAATATGGCAAATTTGTAGCCTTTCTCCAGTGTCTACACAAATGGAAGCCATTTCTGGTTAGCCGCAGTCACCTATGAATTAAAGGTGTGTACTAATTTTAGAAATCTGAAATGCGGTATCCATTTTTGGCTCAAGGCTGAAATAAGGTACTGGAAAATCACAGATTTTGGTTTGAAATAGTAAGGGTTTCAAGGTTAGGGCTGCACACCCCACCAAAAACTTTGAGGAGTACCTTGCCTGGGCTGCATAACCAATAGGTCACATTGGGTCTGGTAAACCCACTGCAGATTCTATGTAAAACCTCTTTCACCAGACCACTTGCATTTATCACAGTTTATCCACATGTACAGCACTTCTCTGAGCTGTAGAGGAGCAGAAATGATTCTAAATAAACTGTTCTCTTGTTTTTAATTAACGCCAGGTGGAGATCAAGGCCTTCTAAATTCATTCTTCAGTAACTGGAGAACAGCAGACATATCCCGGCACCTGTCATTCATCTACAACATGAATTCAAATGCCAGTTATACTTATGCGCCAGCTTTTCAACAGTAAGGAACATTCTATTTTGAATGGCTTGTTAATGACTGCTTCCTGTAGAATCAACACCTTTCGTCTCTCTCCATGTGATCTCTCCAGGTGACATCCAGACAGAAAATCCAATATCAGGGAAATAATACTACATACACTATAATGAGCAAAATAGTGGTTCCTCTGATTTAAAATAGGCCAAATGTTTTAGAATTGACTGTTGGACAGTCTTCTAAAAAATACAGGAACAGTTCCATATACATTAGAATATCGATGAAGAAGCCGGGCAAAGTGCTGTTCACAGCTGGTCAGTCAGCCTGGTGGCCGGCCCTGAAGGAAACCCTGTGACCAGCGGCCTCACATATTCCCTGGAGAGAGCATCAATAGGAACTACGGTAGGCTACTTTTGCTGTGTTAGAGGAGATTAACATTTTCAAATGAACTTTCCTTGGCAGGTTTGGAAGAGATGTGAAAATAGTTCATTTCATCGGTCCCCTTAAGCCTTGGCATTACACATACAACACTGAAACTGGTAGAGTATACACACCATCAGGAAGCCAAGGCTACATTCCTCACGAGCGAACCTTCCTACAACTGTGGTGGGATATCTATGTCACATTTGTACGGCCTGAAATGAGGGTAGGTAAAATTGTTTAACCACTATTTGATGAAAGATTCCTTTTTCTTGTTAAAAATTTTGTACTCTACAATTTCCTGGTAGGGTTCTCCGTACTGAATGCATATTTCTTTGGGACAATACTAGAAATGATGCATTTAAATTACACACTTTAAGAATGCTGTGGGTTTAACCATAACATAATCTTTATGGGTACTTGAGGAAAAAATTGTCCTCCTTGTAAACAAATAGACAGATTTGGCTAACATGTTTACATTGTTTTTGCCATCCAATTCAGATCTTGTGGTGAGTCATTTGGGAGGTTACAGCTGCTCTGTTTGCAATCAGTTGCATGTGGCAAATTGCACAATTGTAACCTCCCAGATAACATGGTCTGAATTGAGTGGCAACAAGGATGTACAATGTAAACATGTCAGCCAAATCCATCTATTGCTACCTCTACATTGGACTTTTGTGTATATTTTGGTCCTTGTTAATTATGTCATGATTTGTTCCTATGAAGGAAATGGTTAGACAACTAGTCATAAGATTGTGTCTTCACATTGTGTCTTCTTAAGTTTGTGTCAACCTTGTAGGTTTGCATATTCAACTCCTTGAACCCAGGAGGTTAATTGAATAACCATCTTAGTTTTGTTGCTATTTAATATGGGCATTCTGTATAATAGCAAAATTAATATTATCCTTTAGTTTCGCTAGTTGGCACAACATTGCTAGACAGCTTTTGACATAAAAGTTTACTTAACAATATACTTCTTTAATTGAATTTTAAAATTAAGTCAAGCTTGTACAAGTAACACCACAGTGTGACACATTTCCAAAACTAGGCGTAAAGTAATGAACTTTCTAGTGCTAGCTCTGTCTTCAAGTAATTTATTGTTTTGTGGTTGATTAGTTGTTACATCTTCAAGTAGAGACTGTTATACAAGGCCAGTGCTGTTTGTAGATTTTAACAATCCATTAGTATTGTTCAAAATGGAATGCCTAAAATGTGTGGACTAATGTTGACTTATTGTGAGTAAATAGATAATGATAAGCAAATCATATTGTTAACACCAGCTATTAAATATTGATCACTTTTAATCTTCTTTGTAGAGTTAATTCTGGGTGAGCCATGTGTTGGTAGTTGTATTGGTTTGTTGTTTGACAGAAATTTTCCATTCTATCAATTGTTTTATGCAATTATCACTGAATGATTGTTGATGTTAATACTAGCTAGTTACTCACAAGTACCTCTTAGAGAATGTTTGATCAGCTAGCATTGTCCCTCAGATGTTACCAAAGTAAATGTGGTTCTTTATATATTATAGGGTGTTCTTTGTGTGGGTCCTTGTTAGGGTTTTTTCTTTCTAGGAGGGGGGGGGGGGGGGTGATTTATGGTATCATTTCTTTTGTAAGCTTAGGGGAGACTATGCATTGGTATGAAGGTTTTAATTATCTTTTGGGTGACTCTCGTAATTGGAATATGATCTTTGCTTGGAGAGTGGGGTTATATATATCTAATCAATATTTCTGGGATGATTACTTAGTATACAAGTTTACACTGGTAGACAGAGGAGTTCAGGTAGCACAGTTGTTGGATTCAAATACGCTGATAGTTATTAAAGTTCTAGATGTGTGGATAAGTTGTCTTAAGCGCATCCACAACTGTAGAACAGGTGGTGTTATTGTTCTCTGTGACAGTATGATCAATGTACGGAAGTATCTCCCAGAGGCAATATTTTGTTGCTTTTGAGGGGAGTTTGTTTCCCTTTTGTCGTCACAATAAGGCTAGAATATTCAGGATATTAAGGGGGTGTATCTCTTAACTTGGTGAGGGGCTTCCATTAAGGATAAATGAAAGAAAGATGAAACAAGGCAAGACATTTCTTCATACATGTTTGCCAAGAAGGTTGTTCAACAGTTATTCCTTGCCAAAACATTAGACTGCATGGTCATTTCATGATGATATAAATCTCAGACTGTTTACTTGCTTTTGGTTGGCATTTGGTGAATACATTATTGCTAGCAGTGCTGCAAGAACTATGCAGACTTTTGACTTGTCATGACAGTCTCTGTTTTACTTACAAGCACTTGGTCAATTTAAGTGTTGTAGTGCAATTAGCTGTAGAGTGAGGTAGATCAAAGCAGTGTACATGCAACGCACCTCACTCGCCTGATGCATGCTGCACATCTTACATATACTTGCTTCTTACATATCATGGCTGTTATCATTACCATGCTTCCAACAGGTTTACTCAGGAACATGTTTTCCTTGTCTTGCATAGCAATGCCATGGTGACCGAGGTGACGACTCTTCACCCAGTGATCATTTCCAGCCTGCACCTTATTTCCCTCCTGAGCAGCATTTTGAACATGCACCTTACATACCCCCTCCTCAACAGTTTCACCACCCATCTCCACCACCACCCCCACAGTATGAACCACCATGTCACCCTCCACCTCAATACCATGAACACCACCACCACCACCACCACCACCATCCTCCCCAACAACATCATGAACACCATCACCATCACCCTCCCCCTCAACACCATGAACACCATTACCATCACCATCAACCTCCCCCACAACATCATGAACACCACCATCACCCACCCCCACAACATCATGAGCCACAGCATCACCACCCACCCCCACAGCACCATGAACCACAGCACCACCATCCGCCACCTGAGCACTATGAACCCCCACCCCCACCCCCACCTCACAGCTGGCCAGTGGAGACATCACAAGTTTACTCTGACCATCAAGAGGCTCCAGATTTTAAAAATGTAGGCATCATTATTTTGTACAGTTTGTCCTGCATATTTGGTGCATTCTGTAATGTTGTTTCTTTGTTATTTTTTGTAATATTTAATTTTGTTTTGATTTTGTATTGATTTTATTAAGGATTTAATTTTAATTTGTTAATTTTTTTCATATCTTCCTTCACTGCAACTACTTCTTGACCAGCAGCTAAGAAAAACAAATTTCCCAAGCAACCTGGCTCATGTGCTTTTAAACATCTGTTTACAACTACTGTGATGTTAAAGCTACTGATTAAAAATAGAATTCTGGAAATAAGCCAGGGTGGGCTTGTTTTTGTTTGGAAAAGTTTAATGGAGTTTTGAGAAAGACCCTCCTTTTAGGAGGGCTGGTATATGATCAGAGGGCATTGTGCAATTAAAAAATGGTATCAGATTTGGAAACTGATTTTGAATCTGAAAAATGTTATGTTGCAAATTTAAGATTACTGTAAGGTTATTATATGTTGTAACAAAATGACAATGCTGGTAGATAGATATCAAGGGTCTCACAACATTTAGTACTTAGTGATATTGAAGACAATACAAGGGATGTTATCAGAAGAAGTATGCCTTATTTTTTAAGAACATGAAATCAATGGCCTTTTGTTTTGGTGGTTTATTTTTGGAAGGATTTTTGTACTGGATACTCCAGAATCGTCTCATATTTAAGTTTATGGTATATTGGAAAACATTTGTGTGCTGACAGAAACATGGGTAGGATTTTTTGTTTACAGCAAGACTTCAATGTAGGGCAAACATTTATTGGTTAGATTGTCACAGCAGACCTACAGGATAATCCTGTCTCCAAGAGAGACAGGAGAATTATTCATATTTATATTTGAGGATAAGTTAAATTTCCTGTGTTGATCAAACCAAAGCTGTCAGCTGAATAATGCAATAAATTCTTTGCTACTGAGACAAGAGAAAAACCAATTAATGTCAGTGTGAAGTGTCTAACTGACTTAAAGTGGTACTATGATCAAATTTTTACCCCTTGATTTTTTAGGTGTATCACAAAGAATACCATGAAAGAATAAAAACGCTGTTTACCGTTTGCAAATATCTGCATTAGTTCCGACAATATTTAAGTTTGAAAAAAGTGTAAATTATGCAAATGAGATGACTGATGATGTCATACACTCAACCTAATATTATATCAATTATATAAATAGAGCTATCTTGGCCAATTTGCAACACAGATCATTGAAACTTGGTAGGCTAATAGTTCTACAGGAAACACGTTTACGGTTATATAAAATTCTGTTCCCATGGCAACTCACTCTTTTCCAGTCCCCACCCACTTGATTTCAATATGTTAGTGATTTTCAGCTCGAAAAACATTAAACGAAGCAATGAACTCAAGCTAATAGATATATATGCTTGCTGGATCATGCATATGAGGCACCATTAGCAAATATCAAAATGGAATGCCAAAGGTGGGCAGAAAAGTCTTTAATATTGGGGAGGTCTGGAACCCAGTATGTTGCCATGGTAACAAAACTGTTAAGTTCGTATTGTTGAGCGCATTAAGTAGAATCTTACTGCAAAGAATCAAACATTTCTGATACAAATTGGCTGAAATATCTTTCTTCATCATTTGATCAAAATTTGGTTGAGTGTATGACATCATCACTAAGCTAATCTGCATATTTTAAAAACTTAAATATCTCTGGAACGAAAAGAGATATTTGAAAATAGTAAACAGCATTTTTCCTTTCATACAGACTACTTGTTTATGTTTTAAAATGGTTTAGATAGGAAAGATGCGATTTTCGTCATAGTAGCACTTTAAGTATTAAATTTGCAAATTCAATATAGTAGTACTGCGGCCATTACTTGGTGACTTTAAGGATAATAACGACTACTGATCAGCAGCTTATTTCTCCTTAAACTGTTGACTGGCATTGACCACTCTGGGACAGTTGTTATTGTTCAAATTGAAATTCTCTCAACCCATACCAAAGTGTGCAGATTAACTATGATAAAAAAATTCCCCATAAACAGGAAGCACTTTAATTTTAAATTCCTGAAATAAGGTTGAAAGTCAGTCCCTGATTAAGAAGAAACTGTAGAATTATTCAAGTAACTAAAACATCGTAACAAGGCATTTAGTAATAATGAATTTTCCTCAATGAATATTTTCTATTACAAGATTTTACACTGATGTTAGGTGGTTAGTTAAGCAGGGGAAGCCACTATTGATGTAATGTGAAAATAACTAATGAATATGCCTTTGCAGGTTTTCAATTTTTTTCAAAGTTATACATGTTCATTGCTGGCTCCTCTCAGAAATGTTGAAGTCAAGGAGCATTTCATGTGAAAAATGCATAATGTAATGTTGCATGTTTTGGTTTCACTCTTAGCTGAAGTATTATTTCATTCTTGAAGTAGATCCATAGCAATTAGTTCAATATTTTCTTCATATTTTCAGGAATCAGATGTCGAGGGAATAGATGTTGGGATAGCTGATATGTACATTGATGATCCCATTGTAGAAATAACCCCAGCGCTTCAAGATCTTGCACATCAGCAAGCCTGGGAAAATGGCGAGATAGATTACAGAGGCAGAGACAAGTTTGAAAACATCCAAAAAAGAATTGAGGAGTTTATTGGGGTGTTAAGGGAGCCTACAGATATGCCCACTTTCTTGGTGTTTTAAACAATGTTATTGTCATTGAATGAGCTGTTATATTCCAACAGAAATAATGCCCTTTGGATTTCAAGGAGCTTGTAAACAAAATAATTATGAATTTAATGAGACAAGTGAAAGGGTATAAACAGGCTCCTGCATATGCAAATTATGATTTTTAGAATTCAGCTGTGAGAGAGCAAGGGAGAGGAAGAGAAAGGAGAAGCCATATTGATGATTATTTAGTCCAAAAGAATAGAACGGATTTCAATTATTGAATGTCGTAAAACCAAAACCACACTAATTACTTACCAATTAGACTACTCGGCCAGTTTTAAACTGTAGTAAAACCAAAATAAAATACCAAAGTAACTGCCTGATTACTTTCGATCACTCAATTGAAAACAGGTCTGATGGAAACTATGATCAATTGACGTGCCTTGACTTTTCCTCTAACTTCACACGCCCTAAAGAATACTGGTCAGAAGTACTTTTGACCTTCAAAATACAAAACTTAACATGTGCTAACCACCTGCCCCTTTCCCCACACACTAAAATAGAAATGCTTGGTAGGTTTTCTTTCAGTGTCTCCCAATTCTCTCCTTTCTCTCTTCCCTCCAGACATCTTTCCAGTTGTGTATCAAGCATTTGTCCGAGAAAGTACTACATTGTAATGATATGTTGTTGTAAATGCAGCATCTGTTTTGCTGCTCACTATTTTTGTGACCAATTTTCAGCAATTATCTCTTGGTTTTTCAAGCCTCTCAACCAAACATTAGTTATACAAACTATTATGTGCTACCCACTTAAGATAAAGTTTGATTGATTGATTGATTGATTGAAACAACTGACTGTGCAGTTTTTCTTTTATTTTTATTACCTTTTTAGAGGCTTTGATATGTCTTCAAAATTTGAATTGCTGTAAGTTGTGTATTTTGTGGTGCATATTCTGTGTCACTATGTGATCATCTTCATGTAGCAATTTAGAAACATATTAATTGAAAATTGGTCACACTATTTAATAGTCTGTAGATTTTTTATAGTGTCCTAGTGACATTGAAGAGTTGCCATTCATGGCTTATGCTCAAGTGAGAGCAGTAGTACTATAAAGTTGAGTGGAACTTGATTTCGCAGACCTCGGAAGGAAACAAGAATTGGTGTGAGGAATTGGGAGTTTGAGATCTTGGAGGCAAATATACTGTGAAACTAATCCAAGATGTTTGGGTTGAGTTATCAAAGGGTTCAAGAAATTGAGAGTGTGAGAAATTGGTATTCTACTGTAGTTATGTAACAATTATGTGACTATGTTCAAAGTGCTTGCAATTAGCTGTGTTGCCAGGTTAGTTCATTACAGTAAGTGTTGCAAGCTCTTGGACTGATTCTTAACATAGATGTATAGTGGTAGCTCTAAGGCCAGCTAGGACGGTACAACTTTGCTGCATGTGACAAGCAGGCATTAAGGGAACAATGCCATGATATTTTAAGCCATTTTTGATTACTTTTAAATTGAGGGAAATCTCAAAATAATAATTTCCCAAGGTAGAATAATACTAAAACTGTCATAAAAAAAAGAAAAAAAAAATTACATATTTTTGTTTTTCTATTAAACAATGTGATGGTTACAACTGATAAAGACTTTAATTAAACTGATTAAAAAATCCTTGAAAAAACAACTGGCCAATTTTTTTTTGAGAAATCTGGCTGAGGACGTAGGTCCTATAAGTCTAGTGATGATCATTCTTTTAAATCAAACCTGTAACTTGCTTTCGATTGCCATGTATGACATGAAAAGTTATACAATATTTGAAACATGTTTCAAAATGTTGAAACGGTAGCCACAGATATTACATAATGAAAGTTGGATGCCATTTTTAATGATGCAAACAGCACGGAGACTGTTGAAAAGTCATGTGTAACAAAGTTTTACCGTCTAATAAGTGGTGCCTAGTATTGTAAGATGTAACAATTTTAAAGTAATTGATAATTTATCGTGATAGTGTTAAGTGTGAATGCCATCATTTATTTTGTCACAACTGATGGCAATAGTTATTTAAGTCCAAGTCCACTAAGTAAGAGTGTACTATTAATAATATTACAATGGGAATAAAGTTTAAAACAGTTGGCAAAATGCTGATATATTTCTATTCCTGTTCATGGGTTTACATCAGCTATATGTAAACACAAATTTTTAAAAAGTGAACGTGGATGTTAGTTTACCTTTTCAAGTTCTTTCAGTTAGTGAAACTTTAATTGAACTTCCTTGAGAGTTCCATGTAGTTATATTAAGTGTAAAGTGATGATTTTTATTTCTTCTTTGAAAACTTTCGTTGCCTTATATTAGAATAAAATAGCCATCCCAACAGACTGACATTACTGGGATTTTTAGTGGTTTTTATTTCTCAAAGGATGAATATTATTTTGATAATTAAGGTAGAGGTTGGATAATAAAGTAAGAAGTTTAGTATTGTTTCTGTGCATTTTTAGTTAACTGTCAATTTTTTTAATACAGCATAACTAGGAAAATTATATACAGTGCTACTAGTACTAGTAGTACTACTACCAAATTTACCATCTTTAGATACCATTTTAAAGTGCTAGAAAATTGTCAGCTGGTGAAGAAGTTATTTGATTTCTTGTTTCCAAGTTGGTTACCAGAGATGTAAAAAGTCTGCATACGGGCCAAGTGGTCCACCAGGCCGGATCTTATTCAGGTTTGTGTAGCATGAAGCAACTAGGAGTGTTTCTACTCCTCCCTGGATGAGATGTTAGTCCATCGCAGGGTTACTCCCAGCATAAGTTTGCCGGCACCCATTTATACACCTGGGCAGAGAGAGGCACTGTGAGAGTTAAGTGTCTTGCCCAAGAACACAATGCAATGTTCCTGGCCAGGGCTTAAACCCAGACTGCTTGATCCAGAGGCGACCACACTAACCACAAGGCCACTGCGCAGATGTATTTAACTTTAATTTTCCATTATATTTTGGATCACATTTTGTGTCACACCACTCCCTAAATGCCTCCAATATACATGTAAGTGAAAATGAGTAAGTGGCTTGTTTTTGCAATGGAAGGCAAGTAAAAAGTTGTGCAAAAAACACCTATAATATATTGATTATAATCTGCCAAGCCTTTCTGTGGTTTATCAGCTCAATGAAGCATGCAAATTACTAATTTGAGTAATAAACTTTTCAAGTTTACTGATTCTGTGTCATCAGGTGCCAATCAATCAGGTAAAGGGAACAACGTTACCTAATGCCATTCTGTTAATTGCCACCGATGAGCTTTGCATGTCAATGATATTTTAACACTAAAGTAAAGACGGGCTGTTTTTTTTGTCCATCCTGCAAGTTGCAAAAGTTATTTTATTAACATCCTAGCAGCAGCTTTCTCATCATCGTGTTACTATCCTGAGCCTGGGAATCACATCAAGATGTCTTTCTTCATTGTTACAAACTTCTCTTTGTGTATGATATATAAAGGACTTAAATAAAGTCTATGAGTCCTCAGCTTCTACGTTTGCTATGAATGATCAACTGAAAGGTTTGAAGTGTAAATGGAAGAGCGCTTAGCAAATGATCAAGGGCTAGGTTTATTGGCTCAGTTGAGTTGCGGACAGAAATGTGTGAACGCAGGCTGAACATGTTGCTAGCAGGAAAAGATCGTATGTAAATTTCCTTCCGCTTTGAAAACAAACCTTTTGAAAGTGCTTTGTTTACAATTTTTTATGGTTGCGGCATGACTGAAGGAAGTTTTGCGCAGACTAAAATGTCCTTGAGTGATTTTTCCTTGTAGGATACAATCGGTGGCTGGTTAAAGATACGTGCAAGTCTAGGCTGCCGTTGAATTTCACATAGCAGGCCTTGACATCACCAAACCTTACCATTTTTCACTGTAAGACCCCTTTTCAAATGGAGGGTCACAATGTAAATTCTCTAGTCATCAAAGTGACCAAGATAAATGACTGAAACAGGGTTTTAAACAGTATGTCAGAGGGATGGTAAAATTCAGTAAAGCTGTTATATTTTTGTTTAATTGTTCTAAGTAACAAGTAGTTGTATGAAACAATATTTTCTTACTATGTGCTGGGCAAGATAAGGTGTTCAATAGTTATGCTCCCTCTCTTGTATTATATCTTTTTGAAATATACTATTTATACTATTTAACACATCTCACTTTAATTAATTTCCCTCAGTGAACCTGTGATTATATTCTCAAGCATTCTCGAAAAAGTTAATGTCAAACTTCGTAAGAAGGCTTTTAATGGGTGTGTTATTGTGTTTTCAACTAACGCGAAACATCCATTTCAATTGAAATAATGGATAACTTCAAGTTCGATATTCTCTTGCGGGGTCAGCTTGAGATCTTTAGTCTTGATAAGTTCTTCTTACCTTTATTCGAAATATTACAGTACCATGCCATGAGGTTTTTTTGTAACTTTATTTTTGCCATTATTACTCAAATGTTCTGCGAAAATCATCTTAATAAGTTATTTTCATGAGAGCTCCATTGTGTATAAATATCTAATTTTGCAAGCACATTGAAACCTTACATGTAACATATATATATATATATATATATATATATATATATATATATATATATATATATGTATGTATGTATGTATGTATATATATATATATATATGTATATATATATATATATATAGGTTAAATAGTGTGTTACCCTAGAGGCTATGGATTTTGAGATGTTTTTAGTCTTCCCCAGACTGAAGATTCTAGTTCCTCTGTGGCAAAATCTCTTTGGTCTGACATACAGCAAGTATGCCAAATACATATTTCAAGCATTAATAACATATGTAAGTCACCGTAAGCTAGATTTGCCTGTTGTTTCACAACATACGGCATGCAGGCTGCAAACTAACCTGAAATGTTTTGGATATCACTTGTCTTTTGACTTGATAGGCATTAATAGGTATGACTTTTACGAGAACTATGAATTTGTACTTCCTATTCTCTCTGGGTATATTTAAACGAGAGAAACTTACTGGAAAAGATAAAAACCCAGCCATAAAAACACAAGTTTTGGCCTGAAAGGATAATTGATGAGCTGTGGTTAATTGAAGGTATGAAGTAAGGCAAGAGTTTTGAAGCTAAATGAACTGCAAACCAGCACCCCCCCCCCCCCCAAAAAAAAAACAACAAAAATATCCAGGAATTGCCTGTGTAACATAGTTACCCAACAAAGGTCATGTATTAAAGTCTGTGTTTAGGTTAAACTGATCTATAGCATCAGTGGTTATCCTTGTTAATCTGTAACATGAACAAACCAAGAGCATTGATACTTCTGCTAATCCGTCACATTTTACCCTGGGCTTGATTTCTGCCACTCTCTTAAATCCGAACTGAGCTTAACTCCTTCCCAAACAGCAGCTGATAATTGAGCCTAAGTTTACTCCCTTGGTTTGTGCCGACACTGACTTGTCACACAGTCATCCCCGGCCATCTTATGAAAAAATAAATATTGGAAGACACACTAGGTTATGTATGATACTGGATCCAACATACTCTGTAAACTACTGCTTAATTAGCTTTTCCCAACTCGGTGGCCTCTTGAAATAAACCTCACTTACAGTTTGTGAGTGCTTTTTATGTTTCTCTGCAGTTTTTGCTGATATTTCAACAACTGTAAATAGGCCAAAATGATCACTGGGTAATACACTAGTTTTTACTGTGTGATTACTGCCCACAATTTTCATTTCTTTCACTTTAAAGTCTCTCAGTTTGCAAAAAACACGATCAAAGCGATCCTTCAAAGATGTTTCGACTCCATGCTTCCTAATGAAAGGATTCTTGCTCTGGTCCCAGGTATAGCCATTGCTATTCGTATTTCCTGGAAGTGTGAGCCAGGCATCGACCCATTGCCAGGGAAGAATAACATCGCCATCAAATTGACCTTCAATATTCATATCACCCATCACACAAACATTGTCATAAGTAGACAGCATTTTCAAGGACTCTCTTAAATGTTCTTCACGCAATTGAGCATAGGTTCCCGAATGCTCCAAGTGTGTTGTTGCAATCACAAATCTTGGACTCTTCGAGGACGATACAGGCCCCTTGATTTCTGCGGTTATCAGTTTACGATTAAGTGGAGAGTTCTTGAACTGGTAAACATGCCATTTATCCACCGGAAATACGGTTAAAATGATGTCAAAATATCTCCCTTCTCTGGTGATGCCAGGTGGAGTCAAATAATATCTAGCAAACCATTTCTGTTGCCGTAAAAGTGCGAGATTATCGCGAGTGACTTCTTGAAATGTCAACAAATCTGGCTTGAGATTTTCCACGATTTTTCCCAAGGCGGCCATTCTCTCTTGCATCTTTTCAGCGGCAAACCAGATGTTAAATGTAAGCATGCTGATTTCTGACCTAGATTGAAGCTTCTCGGCGCTTGAACCTCGGCGAAAAGGAACGCTTAAAAAAGCACGAAAACCGAACACAGCAATGATCAGTATTGAAAGCACGAGCAAAGGGCTACGAGAAAAAGGAGATAAAGACATTACGGATGATATTGTTCAGCTTTGAAACTCCAAATTGTCCAGCATTCTTCTGTAGAGAGTCGTCGTGGCCAAAAACCGTCAGGCATTACCAAGGACACTTCAGTGACTAACTCTACCACAGGGTACATGACTGGTCACGCCATTTTGAACGTCACGCGTAGAAATCATTGCGTGACTGCAACTAACGGTTCTATTCATCGAACGTACTTAATTTCCGTTCTGAATACTTGCTATGTTTGTCTCCAGTTTTCACTGGTATCACTGATAGTTACACTTCAGAAACGCTGTCAAGTTTAGACCACGTCTATAAAAATTACATGAGATTCCATAATATTCTCATGAAAAACCAACAGCGTTTTTGGACGATCCATTTTGTATCACGTGGTTTGGGCAAAAAAGCGGCAATCGCCCTGCAGTTTGCTTGCGGTTAACATGTATTTACTGCTATTTGCTTGCGGTTGGCATTCCGCCCTGCAGTTTTCTCGCGGTTAACTTTAATTTAAAGCTAGGCCGGTGGGTGGGCCTGCCCGGGCCGGGAGGGTGGGCCGACTGCATGTGCCTTAATTAACTCCCACGAAGTTCTCGCTAAAAAAAGCCACTCAAGCCAAGCGCATATTTCAGAAAGGGAAAGAGATTTAAAAACTTAGCTTTCAGTTTAAATACTGCACTGACCTAACGGAATGGTGTCTCTCAATCGAAGGTGAAAATTTCTACATCCATTTTGCCGAGGTGTTTAGTTATCGTTACCTGATGCCCTCCCCCCCCCCCCCCCTCTCCCCTTCCCTACCTATATGGCTCAAAACTGACACGCTGTGTGTGTACATTTGTCTCTTCTTTCAATTCTTTCAATTTCTTTCATGTCAAATGTTAGATATGTAACTTATTAACCGAACGCGAGGTCCGCACGGAGACAATTAAAGCACAGCAGGGCCAGGGCGGTACAGAAAAGAAAGAGTACCAGAACATGCTTTTTCTCATATAAATAAGAGCTGAAACTGAGAGGTAATCTTAACCCCCGGCCGGTCGAATCCTTAAAAAAAATGGACCAGTGATAAAGTACATTGATTGTCTGACTTTTGTTATTAGACTCCTGTGGTGACTTATTCGCGTAATAAACTAGATATTTACTTTGTAAATTTGAGACTTTGTACAGCACATCTGCAGACACCCTGCAGAACGCCTGTAATGAAAATCCATTTGCTTTGTTGAAGCGTTCATTTCTAATTGTTCTTTGAAGATAATAAAAGAATGCGTCAAAGCAAATTAATTACCATCGCAGTCAGGAATGGAAATAGAAATAATGAATATTGAATACTAGTTATTGACTTCATAAAGGAGTGTTGAATATTTAATTTTCAAACACAGGAATATTTAATATTTCTCAAACTTCCTCACAGAAATGTGAAATAAGAGGAACACGCCCGAAAATGAATAATGAATTGCTTGCGAAAACTGGTCAGTGATGTGTAAATGTGACAAGGCACCGCAAAGTAAACGAACATACTAGCTGTTGGTATCCTGACGAGACCAGACCAGGTCGAAACAGCTGTTCACCGTTGCATTTGGGTTTCAATTTGCACTGTATAACGTCGCTGTCGCATTACGTTCTATACGTGGAATCAGCTTTGCTTAATTGTATGATAAGTAATGCATTATATTATTTGCTTCGACCATCGACCGTCAAATTTCGAACTTTTAGGGTCTGAGCAGCCATAATTAAACTTTAACAAAACAACTAGTTATAGTTTATATTATTGTCTCTGGTAAGATCACATGTCTAAAAATATGTCAAACGAGGCCAGTTATATTAGTATGATAAGTATAATTTTAAATTGCTTTCTGTATTTTTTCTAGAAAAACCATCAAATGCTAAATTTGTCCAATATTTCGCTGTCCTTTGTCAATCATGCCACGTAAACCAATCAGAATGGTCTCTTCTTAAACCGTTTTTACACGTGAATAACCATAAGTTTGCAACTTTAAGAGTAAATGTCAGTAAAAATCAAAGATTATCGAAAAAATCGCGGACACGGCCAAAAATCGATTTGGCTCACTTTTTGCCTGTAGGTAGCCTTATATAGTAAAGTAACGGAACTGGGGTTAGATGTTTGAAATATGCACTTTAACGGGAATAAACCGTTGAACACTTTCGGCGGGTCAATTGCTCAAATTTCACCAAGCGCGATCCTTAAATTATGCACTTTTCGGGCAGCTGTCATACGAACAAAAATGTTACAGAAGGACTTTTCTAGCTATAGAAATATAGAGTTGGACTTGCTTTAACGAGAAAAAGTGATAGTTTTTGTCTCGTGTTATTCCTGGAGGAGCTACGTCTCTGTTAAGAGACGACATTTTCGGCCTTTTGAAATTAAGGCAAAGGTGGCCTAGAATAGCTTGGCAAAAATACATGTGGTAGTGTCTCAAAGTTTACAATAACACTACCAAGAAGCCTTGAAAGATAGTTCTTTACGATTTGGGTTTTATTTCTTTGGGACCTTTGACAATCAAAAGATGACCACCGGCCGTATTTCGGTTAAATACTGTGACGCCGTAATGAGATGCATAATAACAAAATTAAACGCGTTGTACACAAATAACTGTTTTGGTCAGTTACATCTTCACTGGCCGTTGAAATGATTAGAAACATATTAAAATGTCTACAACTACACTTTATTTTCATATACTGAGACAGGAGAAACGAATTTCGACTTTTCCTACCCTGTGAATCGCGCCATAATTCTGCATAATTCTGAACACAACAGGTTGAACAATTGAATTGCACACAACAGGTTAAATTTGCCACACAGTCGTTAGTTTACGTTTGCTTCGCATCCAGTGAACATGAATTCGAGCATTTACATCCCTTCTGCGCCTTCTGCACTCGCCAGTTTCGAACATACTGAAACTCGTCAACATAACTTGCAAGAGACGCCTCAAATTGTGGCGAGCTCGAGTGACTGAAATGCGATATGTAGAACTCTGCTGTCACGCAACGCCCTCTTAAAAATTGTATACGCACCGCCTTTTATAATCAGCGGATCAGTTATTAGTGAAACGTATAGTGCTCAGTTACTTGGAAGTGCAGGTACACTCCTGGACTAATTGTGTGAGTCGTGCGATGTATGGCTTTTTCCTCTTCTGAGGTGCAATGTCAGAAATATCCAGCCTAAGGTCGATGCACATGTCTCTTAGCCTATCCACTCTTAAAGTTGTGAGTGTACGTTTTTGTACAAGTTCGCAGATGTTAAGGTCGAAAGATACAATCGGATGGCGAATAGCCACGTCTCTCATCACATTTGCACACACAGCAGATAGATGACTCTCAGCATCGGCGAAATTTCGTCCTCGTCGGCACTCTCCATGGCCACTTCTGAGACTTCACTAGCTTTTGCTTCGTTACCGGCGGCTGTAACTTCTAATCGCTTCTTTGCTGAAAGACGGCTAAAATAGCCACTAATCTGCTGCGACGTAAGGACTTCATCAGGTTGAAATCGGCGTTCCCCCGCCTGGTCTCTTGCTAAGCACATTGCTTTCGAAACTCCCTGTGGATTGCTTTTCCGTCCACTTTGCTCCCCTTTTTGAAATTGGTCACTTAAGAATTCGGTCTGTTTCTTTGTAAAACGCACCTTTTTCTTAATTGTCTTCAGGGCCCATCCCATTGGAAGAGGCGGCAAGGCGTCACTCTTTGCTTGGACAGTAACTTGAATGCTTGGAATTCGACTTCATCCCTCCGTCTGCTTGGAAGAATATTCTCTTTTAGCTCTATCGTAGAGAGTTTCCTGTTCGAGCATCATTTGATGTTTTCCAGTATCTAGGTGTGTCTGGAGGTTTGCAAAGCGACTGTATGCTTTTACACATCCATCCTCTGGACACGGGAAAAGCATGTCATCTGGCTTATTTTGACCAGTGCTGCTTCGATCTTGGTTTTCGTTTTCAGTTGAGAAATCTGCTTTGACAGAGCTTTTCTTGATATGTCGATGTCTCACAATCTTGAACGGCGGTGCACCACTTACATTCTGCGATGGGGGTTCTAGGATTTCCAATTTTTCGGGCTGCTTCATGACTCCTTCGAACTTTGCCCATGGCACTACTTTACCGGAACCCACATTGAATGCTCTCCACACTCGTTCGCCAGTTTCATCGTACTCAAAATTGTTGAGTAAGCTTATCCCATCCCATTTGATATTAAAGGTGCTTGACGGCTTGGCAGCAACATAGCTTGCGGTCACTCCTGTGGTTCCTTGGCCAGATTCAATGCCTGTTTTGAGCTGTAAAGCGTTGATGACATCATTGCCTTCGTTTGCGTACCTTCCAACGTCTCCTTTGATTGTTGCTGCTTTGCGATCACATACCCCCTTTCCACCTTGAGGGTCCGCGAAGTCGTTTCTTACAGCAGCCACTCCTACTGCATCACTGGCCAGCTTAGCTGAGATGATTGAATTTCCGCTGTGATAACAGCCAGCGTTATCTTGTTTGTAATAAGCCATTTCCAGGTCTGGAATTTCCTTTTTCAGGGTAGTGAGGCAGTCAAGCATTATCGAAGCCACAGTCACACTGTCTTGGGCGCAGCTTTGAAATACGTGAACAAGTGTCTGCGATTCAAAGTGCTCAGAGCCCTCTGACCGTCTTATGGCAACGCTAATGTGCCATGGCAATCCTCGCTTCGCAAACCAATCTGACTGTGCCTCTCGATATTTTCGGGGCATATATTTCATTGCCCAGTCCTGGACTAACAGCACCGATCGGCTCTCGAGTTTGGCTAAAACTGAATGCTTTGCCTCAGCTTGGTGGACTGAACGTAGCTGATGGGCTTTCCAGCTAATGATATCATCCCTTGCCTGTTTGATAGTATGCAGCATGTCAGCTTGATCTTCTGCTGACGAAAACGCAATTGATCACTCATCTTCTATGGTACGCATGACTTCCTCTAACTCATAACACTGCACACATGACTCATTGTGGAGATGGTCGCAGGAGCCCTGAAATTCTGCATTGCCTGGATCACTTAGCGCATAAATTCGACAATGATCGGGAACCTCTGAGGACTCCACTGCATGTACCTAAAAAAAAAAGTAAAATGACAACCGCGTGATTCAGTGCATATTTGCAAAGCAACGCATGCGCATCGACATTTCAAAAAGATTACTTAACCGATTCTCGGCGTTGTATACATGTGTGTAAGCGTATTACAGTGAATTGCAAACTCTTGTTTCGTGAATTAAGCATAAAAAGGACTTGGAGAGAAAGAAAAAGGTAGCCGTGTATCATAGTAAGAAGTCTACTACATCACTTACGCAAAGGCAACGAATAATTATAAAATATGCACCCACCTTATAGTCGTCCTTTAGGTACTGCTTCGACAAACGAAGTTGCTGCTTAATTTCCCTCGCCCATTGCTGAGTCTTGCCACAGTCAACAAGCTTGTCTACGAGTTTCTCTAAATGATCAAATGCGTCCGCTCCTTGTGCTGAAAAGTTATCAAGTCCTTGAAGAGACTTGCGAACAGATGAAGAACACACTGCCAAAACTCTCTGTGGGGTTCTCTTACTCATAAGCTCAAAGTTGGTTTCACAGCAACATTGTTGATACTGCTGGACAATACGCTCTGGTATCATTGTTCTGATCACATTGGGTGTTTTTATGATCTCGCCAGTTGACAATTTTCTGAAGTTTTTCCCCAAAAGGAACATCTTGAATTACGTGTGGACTCGTTATGAAAGAAACAAAATGTTCTAATTTTTCAGGTTCAATCCTCATTCTCTTTTTCTCCTGGTTTGGAAGAGGAGCAGCTCTTCCAGGTAACAGCCTGTGGCGTTGGGCAATGTTGTAGCGATAGCTAGTAACGGCTGGAATAAACTCTCTCATCTCCTTAAGGGATAACTTATCTGCCATCAATGAGAGTATTTGTCGTCTGGTGCTCCAATGTTGCGCGTTCAAGTAGCTCTCAGCAAATGCATTAAGAAGCTCCGTCTCTTTTTCGCTTCTGCCTTCGACCACAACCTGATTCTCTCTGCTTACAAAATGACTATCACAAAGCTCCGTCCACAGTTCTTGCGAATTTTCAGGTGCCAGGACATCAAGCATTGCAGATATACATTGTTGAGCTTTCCGTAAGTATCTGCGTTTAGTACGCTCGTGCGCTGTATTCCACGGCACTTATAACGTGTGACGTACTGGACTGACGTTTCGAAGCTGTAAGAAGCGATTAAGCTGCACCTGGGACTCGTTGTCTAGACTGGAGCCTTCATCACTCTCTTCGGAATCTTCTTGCGGAAAAAAAAGGCTCTGCCGTCTGGATGTGGAACCTTCTGGCAGTTATTCATCAACAACAGTTACAGGACAAGTAATGGCAGGAATATTAAAGTCACTCGCTTGTTCATCAACCTGACAAAAAAGTGGACACATTGCTTTGGATGGCTTCAAAATGAGATCAACCGTGTGCAAGCGCGGGGTGTCGTGTATAAAAGCGCAAGTCGCATGCGAGCTGGAAAGTAATATTCGATAATTAATTTATTTGACTGGTAACCTATCCTGATATCTTTATCCAGTTACTACTCAGTATTATTTTCCATTTGGAGCATTTAGAAAAAAGTTGAGAAGCCATATATTAATTTAAAACCTTTATTATTTGGCTATATTCTGGGATGTGATTGGCTATCCGGGCAGGGCACGCTTTTCCAATTCTTGTGCCATGTATGGTCTTGCCCAATCGTTGACGGGCGGCAATGGCGGCATTTTGAGGATGCGCATGCAAGTTATCCTGGATACGCCCTTCTCCCGCGTGGGTTGAGCCCCTGAAAAGGGCAGAGAAGGGAGAATTCAGAGAATGCGTCAAGGTTTTCCACTTTCATTAACTATATTGGATCGAAATTTTTCATAAACACTTTGAAGAAACTCACCAAACTTAGACCACATAGACCTTCTGTGATGTTTTCTACTCCTCCTGTGGCACCCAATTCCTGCGATTCTAACTGATTTTTTGTTTTTGCCAGAGACTGTCGACATCGTACACAAATTCCTTTAATATTTGGAGAGAAAGGATTAACTTATTCTTTTCTACTTTACACATCCCCCTTGAACAAATAGCTCTGAATGTGGCAAAAGTACAAACCTAACCCAGGAAAAAAGCCCCACAAACCTCAAATTGATTACGCAATCTGTATTTTACCTTTTCACAAGTCAGTCTTTTAAGTTCCTTTCCTTTTTTTCCGGAGCATTGTTGGAAGGAATTCTAATATTTGTAAAATATTTCAATTCGAGTGTTCCCCTTTTGAATAAGTCTTGAAGAAGGTGAAAATGCTGAGTAGATGCCAGTGTTTGAACAAGATTTCGACGTAAAAGTATTTGCAAAAATCCTGAAAACTCGTGAGACATGAAAATAATTTTGCTGTTAAACTTGGCGTTATTTTACGCGGCAGTGAAGTGATTTGAAGTAAGGATATGAAGTCTGTGATTCCCGCCAAGTACCCTGCGTGAAATGAGAAGTTATACGGATGTTTATCCTTGCATAAAGTGAGAATAAACATTGTAATCGTTTACCTGATCCGACGGGTACGAGGTTTTTTGTAAGCTCAAAAATGTGTATTGAGTGCTGCAAACTAATTCCCCTTTCTGCTGCAGGTACTCTTTCAGATTCCTTTTTGTGACCGGAGACATCCTGAGGCACAGAACATAATCTACTGGCTCTTCTCCATCCGATTCCAAGGCTTGATCGATGTAACGGGCAAACAGTCATTTCCGAAAAATTGACGGGCTTCACGAAAATCCCGCTTTTCGCTAAGATAAGTTCTATTTCTGTCTCAACACCTGAAAACTGTAAAAAACGCTTGTGGCTTCTGATATCCTTGCTGCACGATGACAGTGATACTGTCTGAGTGGACGGATGCCTTGCGCGTTCCTCTGCACCACAAACGCCACCAACAATATCAAGGAAAGAACAAGACATTTTTTTCTGCTGGAGTTAAAGCAACCGTTATCTTTGTTGCTTTCACCGACGATCATTACGCTTTTGCTTTTTGTTTACTTTCGTTAACTGGTTACATTTGTATCCCGTGGGAAAATTAAATCGTTATTTTCGTTCCATGAAGTTTTCACTGTACGTTTTAAATTTGTGACATTTTGTAAAGTCTGTTTCTTTGTTGTATCTTTTTTGTTCATGACGGCAATATTTTTGTTTAGCTTGTATTCGTGTTGCAGAATGTATTGTTAGTTGATCTGTTTACGTGACAGATTATCACATGTCACGCAGTCCACACGCAGACAGGAACCTGTGCAAATCGCTAGCGGTGCCTGCCGTGCTTGTATGGGATCCTCTGTGTGTGGGACGTCAAAAAAGCCAAAATTAGGATCAAAGTAGACTAAATGAAACTGGGTTGCGACACGCTATAGAAAATGAGGAAAACAAGTAACTTTTAAAGTTTACTCATCACCGGCTCAGTGGCTTCATTGAGTGCGTCGGTCGGCCCCCTTTATACCAACTTGAAGAGGACAGTATTTCGAAAGAATATTCCAAGTGACATAATAAGGGCCTATAAAAGATTTCTAAGGTAAGGAACTATTGATATCAAAGCAAACATAACAAGCTAAGTGCGGCTGCGACTCAAACAATGGTTTGCTTGTGTCACTGCAATGTTGATTTTGTTCATTTCAATATGGCGCCATTTACAATTTTACCGAAGTTTGGTTGGTTGGTATATTGAAACAGTAGAAGATACCAGAAAAATGAAACGATAAATTTGAAGACCTACCTTATAAGCCCTCGTGATAGTATTGCTGGAAATTTTGAGACACTACCACATGCACTTTTGCCACAATATATTAGGCCGGGTTTGACGTGAACTAAAAATGGCGAAGACGTCCTCTGGTAATTAACCCGTGGTTTCATCAGGAAGGACACAATACAAAAAATATCAGTATATCTTGGTAAAGGAAGGCCAACTGTATATATTTATAGCTAGACAATTCCTGCTGTCGCATTTTAGTTCATCTAAGGTCGGCCTGAAAACTGCATAATTTCGAGCTCGCACGCACTCATTTTCGATCATGCAATTCATAACGGTTTATTCGCGTCAAAATGAATATTTACACAAACTAACCTCGTTTCACTTTAGCTAGTACCTATAGCTACCTGTAGACAAAAAATGGGACGAAACGAATTTTTGACCATGTCCGCGATTTTTTTATTTTTCTTTGATTTTTAGAGACATCCACTCTTAATTTTTTTTTTCAATCTTTCCGAAACATGCAAAACAGGTGCAAGCCGTTCTCTCAGATATTTTAAGAGATTTATCGACTGTAAAATTAAAATACTTCCTTTAGCTCAAAGGGAACCTTTTTTCGTTCGCAACACAGTTGGATCTTTAACTCTCAAATGCTACCTTCCCTAAAGCTTTTAAGCCAGTCATTAAAAGAACGAATACGAAACGAAACGGTGTAGTTTTAAAACTGATCCTGGAGGGCGTGTTCGTCGCCGCAGATTTAAACTTGAATCTCTTGACCTCGCAAGGCTACCGTTTCATCGTTATTTTCGACCGGTTCCTCTTGATTCGCTGCCAAGTCATCTGCATGATCGACATTTACCGTGTTGGCGGCAGTTTCGTCCTCCTCCTCATTCTGCCAGGTGAGCTTTTTCGGTCGGTTTTGGCGTTTGCACCATTGAATTATTAACAAGATTGAAGCAACGAGACTCACAAGGCCTGCGAAGCCCAAAATTACAAAACCAGCGATTTTCACGATTTTATTTCCAGACCGTTGTTTCTCTGTTGTGCTTTCGGTGGGCGCATTAGTGGAATCCGTTTTGTCTTTGAAAAGCCCTTTCACGCGAGCCAATGAGCCGTTATTTGGCGCAGGCTCGATTCCAAGTATGTGACAAATCAAAGGGTAGATGTCTATGATCTCAAACGGCTGGGTGGTAAAGTTCTGTTTGAATGCGGGTCCGCGAGCAATAAAGAAGGGGTACATGTCTTTAATCGTGGTGCTGTATCCATGTTCCCCTCGTATTATGCCGTACGAATAATTTCCTTGTGGCAGTTTCGAACTGCGGCCATACCAACCCTCCTTAAGTAAGCCGACAATTGAACCGATTCTTCTGTTGTACTTGAAATGTAGGTCATCCGGAACATCTTCCTTTTTGTACACTTCGAAGAGCTTGGTTTTTGTCGCTGCTTCCTTGAGGCTGTCGTACACGTAGCTCTCTTTTCCTGGGTGCGGCTGGATGGTGAAAAACGCCTTATTCCCCGAGAAGACTTCATAGGTGCTTGCGTTCACGATGTCATCAAAGTTGATGAAGTTACTTGTATTGTATGCAGTCATTCCATGATCCGAAGTGACTATAACATTGACTTCATCTAACAAGTCGACCTGTCGAAGCTGATCTAAGAGATAACCAGTGATATTTTTATCAAAGTGTTTGATAGCGGCCTCAATTTCAGGCGAGTCCGGACCGTACTCACGACCAATTGTGTCAGGCTGCAAGAAGTAAATTGCTACGAAGGTTGGAGGTTTGTCTGTGGTTAGCCATTTTATAACTGTGTCAATTCTCTCCTTAACTGGCATGCGGTTTGCTTTGGAAGCAAATGGCTTGGAATACTCCGTTCCGTTTGTACTGAAGCTTGGAAAGTAGCCTCGAATAGCGACATCGAAGCCTGGCCAGAAACTTGTACCGCTTTTGAAACCATGCTTTTGATTTGTGACCCAAATTGGCTCACCGTCATCCCACCATCTTGTTTCGTTATTGTTGCTGTTAAACACAGCTCGGTATACAGGATCAAACATTTCGTTTGCAATAATCCCGTGACTCTCTGGGTATAGCCCGGTGACAATGGTGTACAGATTCGGCATCGTAACCGTTGGAAACACATTCTTTACATAGGGCGCGTGAACTCCAGTTTTCGCTATGAAATCTAAGTTCGGCGTGTTCGCTTTGCCCATGTAATCCCAGCGAAATCCGTCCAGGCAAATCAAAATAACAGTTGAATTGCTTGCTGCTGAAACATACTCGACGCAAGCAAGAAAGGCGATGAGCGCAAATCGCAGCTCTCGGGCGAACATCTTGCAACGGTAACTGCAAAACCCTCCCAAAGCGAGTCCACATATATAAACATTTGCTCATTAATTCACCTAGCAGGAAAATCACGACGCCAAACGTCAAATTTACATATTTTAGCTGATATTAGTTGCGGTCGAAGAATTTGTTAAAGCAGTATGACAGATAAACAAAGCTGCATGCATGCAAATCAAGGTGCATGAATGAAATCAATCAGTCATTTAATGACCCGTTTAGGGGAGTGACACGGATCTGGAAGTCAAAATTGACAGGTACGAAACAATTGACCTTGTTGAAGTCGAAAAACCTGAGGTATGAGCATTTATTACCGAACTTTGATATCTTCTCTTGGATTTTGTTTATGAGTCTTTTGAAATCACAGAAACCTTGAGACAGCGGGGGTTCTGGGTGCAACCGCCGAGCTTGAAAGAAGCAACATTACAAGCTCGTTCCCGGGCTTTTCCCGTGAATTTGGAAGAGAAATTTTCAAAGGCCTGGGAAAGAGGTTTTCTTGTCTCGTTCCCATTCGTTCGTCGGGCACTCGTTCCCTGTTGCTCAAATGCGCTCTTTCTCTCGTTTGTAGCCTTCATTATATGAAAATGCATGAAAAACGTAACTTCCTCTGTTATTTCAACTTAGGAGAGAAAACATTTGCAGGCTCTAGAGCCGGGCACATTTTCCCAAATTCAGGCCGTAGATTACTCGTTCTGTTTTGAACAAAATGAATCTAGACACATAAATGTCCCCCTTATTTATAGTGCTCGCCATTACAAACGGTCATAGTTTGATCTATTTCAGGGATCCTCAGCAGATGTGTTTCGCAAAGCTGAGCATGAAATATTGTAAGTAAATTAAACTGGAGCAATAAGCTAATCCGTGCAGAGAGAATGAAGGGTATTAAATAGGGGAATAATCTCATATCAGCCTTTATCTCAAGGTAATCACTCTAAACTCGTTTTTAGATATCATTGGTAACCAGTCCTCCCACAAATAAAATTCAGGATCACCTGCGTTACGTTGATGTTATCGCGGAGGCTGCTTACAAAGCCTGTTGGGCTGTCCACGCGGGTAGAATTTACATCACAGGATTGATTACTTCTGATTCCCCAGGGACTTCTCAAGGCGGGAGTGATCTAAACAAATTGAGAAGGATTGACTTTAGGAATAAGGCCATCATGGAGTATTTACTGTCTTTCTCTTCATCAATATCCGGTCGTTTCGTTTCCCTTCCCCCCCGGTCGTTTCGCCCCCAAGTCTATTAGCCCCTAGCCGGTTAGCTCCCAGCCAGAAGTCGATTAGCCCCCAACCAGAAGTCGAAAACACTGTCGATTTTATTAAGCGTGAACGGAAGATAATCGACTTCTGGTTTAGGACTAACCAGCTAGGGGCTAATCGGCTTGGGGGCTGAACGACCGGTAGGGTTAACGGTCGTTACCAGTAACCCACAGAACCCCTTCCACTCTACGCCGAAGAAATTTGAAAACGGTGCCTTCACTCTGAAAACGTATCAAATGTTTTCCGTTCAGACTACGCCGAAGACATTTGAAAACGCAACAAACACCGGTCATTTTGGATTTGTGTTTGAGGAAAACTCAGACAGGGAAATCACGTGATCATTATGATGTCATCATTTTCGAAAAGTTCCGTTTTCAAGATGTTTTCTGTCCACACTACTTAAATGCAAAGCGGGCGTTTTCTATTTGTTCCGGTTTAAAGAACGTTTTCGAAAAGTTCCGTTTTCAAGATGTTTTCTGTCCACACAATACTAAAATGCAAAGCGGCGTTTTCTATTTGTTCCGGTTTAAAGAGCGTTTTCGAAAAGCTCCGTTTTCGTGACGGATTATAGTGTGGACGGTAGGCCCAACCATCGCGGAAATAATGCTATGTTTTCAAATTTCTCCGACGTAGTGAGGACAGGTCCATAGTTTAGAATGGAAACAGTAGATATGAGGTATACTATACAGGTGTAAAATGGTTTTTCATGTTAAATAAGAATATATTTTAGTTTGTACAACATTTCACAATCTGAATTTCGCTACCATCTACGATGTTCTGGTATTACCTGTTTTAATTTATTATATTGCGAGGTATACTATACAGGTGTAAAATGGTTTTTCATGCTAAATAAGAATATATTTTAGTTTGTACAACATTTCACAATCTGAATTTCGCTACCATCTACGATGTTCTGGTATTACCTGTTTTAATTTATTATATTGCGTACGGAACTTTCTAACTTACTTGTTTACATCGAGTATCCAAATTAAGAATTAGTTTGGACAGTTTTCAAAATTAGCAAATAATCGCATATCTTGTGTGCCTTTCTGCAGGAGTTTGAACGACTGTAATAAATTCTTAATTAAGAATAGTATTCTATAAAAACGACTGTTAATTCTGTTAATTCTCTAACGATTTTAATGTAGTATTTAATATTCATATTCCGTTTTGGCCCCGCACGGCCGGTTTGCGGGTAAATGCAAGTACAAAGAAAATCTGAACTGACTTTCAATTTAGCCGTTAAGTTAAAAATACTAAAATATTTACTGCAACTGCAGCCTTAAAATGACAACGTGATACATCAGTTTGGTTTCAAGCAAGATTCACCGACTAACAGTAGAAATAAAAAAGGAAAAATTGATTAATTGAGAAAAATCACATATCTACGGTATAACTGTCGCAGCGTGAATAAACCGCCAGTGGAACACTGTTGGTCCGGCCTTCATCGCTGTTCAGTGTAGCGTTATTTCCTTGTGACTTGGAAAACATGCTTCGCATTATGTTCATGACAGCGCGTCGAATGTTTCTCATCTTCCAACAGTAAACTAAAGGATTTAAAGACGAATTAAGAAACAACAGAGTCCAAGAAAAGTAGTAAAATCTAACCATGGGAATGGTATTTGCATTGTGCAGCAACAAAATAGTAAGAAGTAACCTACAATACTCTGGAAGATAACAAATTAAAAATACAAGATAAATGTAAAATGTACCGACGGCAGATTTTCTCTGCCTCGCGGCATTTACTCGTTCCCCATTCCGTTCTTCCTGCTGAGGTACTTGCAAACCATTAATTTCTTTTGAGTGTCGTCGCACAGTGATATATATTTTGCAATATATAATTGCTGTACAAATAACACAAAGACCCATCGTGACGGCTAAAACTACAAGGGTTATCTCGTTGATTGGGATGAAACGGAACGTCAGTATAGATGAAAGAATTATACTGAACACCCATATTGAGATCACCACTGCAACAACACGCTTGTGAGTCACAAGTGCCTGGTATCTGAGATGAAGCTGAATCGCTAAGAGCCTGTCTACACTTATGGCCACAACGTTAAAGAATGAGGTCCAACTAAATATATGTGTGAAGAAGGAATACAACTTGCCAGTGGAACTAGGGGGGAGCGTGTTTTTTAACAGCATGACCATAATTCCGATGTTAAAAGGTTGAGCCACTAATCCAACAGCAAGATCAGAAACAGCCAGACTTAGAAGCAGTGCTTTCAGAGGCTTTGGCAGCGATAAAGTTTTTCTCATGGCGTGGATCGCTAAAATGTTCAACATGATGGCGGTGCAGGAAGACAAGGCGTTGATCACACAGTTAACAACGTACGTTGAATAGAATTCTGCCATTGCATAACCTGAAATTAATACAAGAATTGACTGAGCAATGTTGAGCCTGACCGTAAATTGTCGCGCAAGTTAGTCTTCAGTCGCGGACGAGACGGTTTAAGATCTTTAAGGGTTTAAAGCTGCTTAAATTGACCACTTTCTTTTTTGGGCCGATAAAAATGGTAAAAAAAAAATTGCCACCTGTTTTCTTGTCAAGAAAACAAAGGTCCAAAACAGATGCGGTTTTTCTATACTATTCTTTATTCAATAATTTCACTCAAGAGACATTTCTCTTGTTTCACTATGAAGAGATCAGGGGGGACCATTTGAATTTCAAGGGGGAGGGACTGGGTGACTTTGAAAAGAAATACCCTGCACGCATATTTTTTTACCGAACAAATATTCGTACACACGAACACAGCGGAAAAAACCATTCACTCACCTCCATTGAGCGGAAAAAACCATGTTACACGGAGAAAAAAATATCATGCATTTTCACGGCTCAAGTTAAAAAATCCTAGTGCGTGAGAGGGATTCAAGAAGTCATGCCTATACCAAATCACCCAACCCCTCCCCCACAAAAGTCAAACGGTTCGCCCTTTATGCAGATTTCTTTTAATATTATTGCTTTGATAATTTAATTTTCGGTTTTATCCACCTTGTTATCTACCTTTAGACAAAGCTGTACTTCACTTTGTTAGGAAAAATATTGTTGTTTTGCAAAAAATGAAAATTAGGTTGAACTTCTAAGCTGCTATTTGCATAACAAAAAAGTCCCGATTCGAATTCTCGGTCAGGCTTTTCGGAACATCGCAATGGGAAGCCAAAAATTATATTTAAAACAAGCTCAACTTTGGTTATATCTATTAATTTAATAGAATGGCCGGAAATAATTCAATGTCAGTTTTACAACAAAACGAATGGTACACGAGGTATTCTAATGAACAGCAGATGGCTGTGAAACGTTTTTTAAATTAGCTGCTCAGCTGTCACTGCAGTTGAACCCGAAAAACGAGTTTACGACCGCGTTTGCGCCGGCATTGTAATATCGATAAGCTTCTACTTGCTTCTTAAATTATAAACTTTATCATCCTCCTTTGAAAATAAAACCACCGCCATAATCAGGCAAACGTTGGAGCCATTTACAAGGACAACAAGATATTAAGTTTTGTGACGCGTGTCTAGACACTTAGGCTTGCCTTTTATTTGAACTATAGCATTTATCTTTAAAGCCATTAGCGAGCTATAAAAAGCCTGTTAAAGTGGCTCCCTATAGTTTTACGATCGCACAAGCGCTGAGGAATTAATCTGCGCGCGCTCAAAGGAAAACGTCAGTGTTTTTCGATATTTTATTACGTCAACATGAGCACAAAAAGCAAAACTGACAGTGAATTTTCTCGCGTTTCCTTCGGTGAAATTCCGTAAAATTTGGCAGATTGGTAGACAATATTTTACTTTAGTCGGAGCTCGTTTTTCAGGGAAATGTATAAGACCAGATTTTTTGCAGCGGTAAAAGACATAAATTTGAAAATATCGAAAAAACTGCCTTTACAAACCCTACTTTTTTCGTGTTTAAGATTCGTATCCCGCTGGAAGCGATGTGATTTTAAAAATTTTGGAAGATTTCACCGAAGGAAATTCATGAAAATCACAAATAAAGCCATAAAAACAGTAAAAAATACTTTTGTTTGGGCATTAATAATTTAAGACTAAATCCCAAAATTTTGACAGAGATGATAGCAAAACACATTTAATCATTGCTTATTACATGTAATAAGTTTGAGAGGACTAAGTGTGAAAGCGAATGCAAAAACAGCATTCAAAACGATAACACTTGCGCGCGCAACGCCATAAATGATTACCCTATGGAGCCACCTTAAGTGGCGATTGATTGCACGCAAAGGCCGCTTCATGCACCGGAGCGAAAAATAACCCATCATCATAGAGGCCACATTATATTTGTCATTTTTTCTTCTAGTAATTCTATTATACATTTTTCAATATGTGTCTCTTCTTTCTTATACAGTTCTTTTTATTTTTCTTCTCCAAATTTCTGCAGCTGCTTGCATATGTTTTACACAGTTAATTGTATGTAAATATTTTAAGGTAGCCTACTGATAAAAAGGCCTCATACATTATCTCCATGGCAGATGTCTGACCTAATTCTTGCGTTTTGCTTTACGGCCTATATTGTACTGCAACTTCTAGGCTTAGATTCTGTGAACCCTTATTATTATTATTATTATTATTATTATTATTATTATTATTATTATTATTATTATTATTAGTGAAATGGGTTTCTATAGACTTTCTTACTTTATCAAACAACAAACAAATGTTAATACGCGAATCTTTGCTGATATCATTGTTTACATTTTTCCTCATTAACATACGACTTTGTGCAGAGAAGGCATCACGCTAGGTACGAATATGGGAGGCGCGGTGGCCTCATGGTTAGTGCCCTCGTCTCCGGATCGAGCGGTCCGGGTTCGAGCCCTGGCCGGGGACATTGTGTTGTGTTCTTGGGCAAGACACTTTACTCTCACAGTGCCTCTCTCCACCCAGGTGTATAAATGGGTACCGGCGAACTTAATGCTGGGGGTAACCCTGCGATGGACTAGCATCCCATCCAGGGGAGAGTAGAAATACTCCTAGTCGCTTCATGCTACAGAAACCAGGATAAGCTCCGACCTGATGGGCCACTTGGCTCGTATGCAGACTTTACCTATTTTTAAAAAGAGCATGTAAAACGTAATAACTGGTGAATTTTTTAATATTCGAGGAGAAATTGTCTTTCAAAACCTGCAAAATTTCGGGGTGGCAAAGCACTAACAAGCTCAAACATTATTAAACAGTCCGGAATATCCCGATAAATTAGGACATCTGTGATGTCACGAAACTCACGTTTCAACCAATGAGAATGCGTGTTTTGATTGGAGTGTTGTGTTGCACAACAAACCAAGAGATTCAAGATGGCGGACAAGGAGAGTCGCGAATACTTTCCAATGCCATGAATGCGGGCCTTCAGGAGGTATATATTTATCTCGAATTGAGTTAAATACTGTCCAAATTATAAAATAAAAGGAAAGTTTGTGTTCGCGTTCCATGTCACAGACAATTCTTCCCAGATAACGATTATCCTCGGACCGAAGGAAGCACCACAGAACGTAATGCGGGCCACGTTTGACGAGCTGCTGTTATCATTCTTTGGAAAGAGACCGTACAATCGGTAAGCATCTGTACTCTGCCTTTTTCTAAGCACAGAAATGATCGATATGAGAATTGAGGCTTTCCTCCTATCTAGGGATTATCGGGCCGAAATCGACAGCACGCGCATGTTCTTAAATGCCAGCAAAGATAAATTGTAGATGTCCAAAATGTTATACGTTTTGGCTAAATCGAGGAAATGAAATCATCATTAAAACAGAATTTTCAATAACGCATACGAGTGAGAAATTCTTGTTCTTTTATACAAAATAAACTAAGCTAGAAAAAATGTATCCAAAGTTTTAGTGTTGTCAAAAGCGGGGTAGTCAAAAATTCTGTTAATATATTCTTTGTAAATCTGAAATTTCTCCATTTTGGTATTTATTTCAAATATTTCTTGTATCTATTTATTACTGGGCTAAAAGATATCATGTCTGATTTCCACATTTAAATTATGAAAACTTACATATAATTGCTGACTTTCACAAGTTATTTACCCAAAAATATCAAAATATAATTCCTGGACAGGTTGACAAGGGAGCATTCACAATCCATCCACATGTCCCAAGGTTTTATTATATATTTATTTAAAGTATACAAAACAAATTCAGTCTTGAAAGTGAAATCCATTTTATTTTATTCACTCTTTAGGTACTCTCGACCTTGAATTTGCCTCTTAGCAGAATGCAGGACCTGAAACAAATCACAAGCACTTAGAAGATTATTACATTGCTTACAGATGTCAATATTATTCCAAATGTATTTTTCGTTCTAATATATGAATTTATTTTGAATGTAGTTACCACATTAGTCTCACTAAATAAGAGATTGCCCTCAAGTGGTCTGATAACTCTTATGTTTTCTATTTTTTATTACATATTCTGAACCAAACTGATATGTTTCCTGTTCACAACCAATTAATGTTTTGCATTGGTTTCACAATTAGTAATGTTCAACACTCGACACTACATTCTAAACTCTCGTACCTTTTTAGTCTTTGCCTTCATAAAATTTATTTTGCAAAAACATTACTTTCTGGTACATTCAAGCTTCATGGGGAGGTGAAAAGAATCATCATCTACCATGAACAGCTGCAGTGTGTATAGTTTTTAAAAAATGCCAAAAAAAAAAAAGAGTGCAATGCACCCTACAAACCTTACCTTACATGTTTGCATGGCCCTCAACGTCTGGTAAATGAGCACAAACAATCTCTCTACCCTTTGTGCCATTCCTTGGGATACTGATAGCATCCATTTACAGGGAACCACTGCAGTACCCCTGGCCTGTCTGTTTCGCTGCCACTTCTGTGCTGTAGGTGGTTTTCAACAGGCTGCTGGCTCTCCAGTGATAAAACTGGGGTGCACATTCGGAGAATCCACCAAAACAGAGACCTCCCAAATTTGTTTAATTTCGTCCGCGTACTTAGCGACGTCTTATTTCCTCTCTTTTCCCTTTGTTTTTTCCCCAAACATTCGGCAAAGTGACTCGAGCAGTCGAGTATGCTCTTCCATGTACTTAAGAGAGAGAAATTGAAAACAACTGTCATAAAAATGAAGGAACGATGCATTACTCGAGCCTTATAACAACAGCGGTTCAGGTACGCTTGTAACGCCTCAAATTCAAAGAGAGTTTCCAAAATATCGACGTTGTTTACAACCGTGTAATTTGGCATGATGAAACTTTAACAACACTAGAACCAGTAAAAAATATACACAGCCCAATGAAAAATACGTGAATACTAGAAAATAACGCGTACACTTTACTAACCTTAATATTTGGCCACAAAATCGCGTCTACATCGTCGCTTGACACCAAAAAACTCAATGATTAGAAGACAGTCAACGTTCTCCCACTACCAAAATGGCCGCTTATTCTCCTTCTCAACGTTTGGTCGGAAAAAGTCCTGGATAATGCTGGCCAGACTCTATGCGAGACGGGGTGCGAGACTGGAAACAACATATATTCTTGGTCCGCATAAAAGGTCCGCCATTTGCCCTGCTAACAATAGCTTCATGACGTCATGACTGTCCCAATTTATCGGGATATTCCGGACTGATTAATTCTCGTAAAGTTTTGAGTTTTTAAACCCGCGTCGCACAAAAAGTATTCAGTACATCGCGCTCAAATAATTCCTTGGGACCGTTAATCGTGCTGTGCCCTTTCAATATTCAGAACTAATGTTTTTGAAGCTCAATCAACAACTGTATCGCTTATGCTAATGAGGCAAATATTGTAAACAGAGACTCTCCTATTAAGGTGATAACAATGGGTTGACAGGCTTACACAACTCCTATCCACGTGTCATAGCCGCTTTGAGAGTTTTGCTCGAACTAGTATATCTTTGAGGATCTGCCCCTTTTGTATTGTACGATAGGGGGATCTTTGAATATTTCGCTAAGCAATAATCCTGTTTTTAGGAGGACATTTCACCAGAGTAGAGCCGTTAGAGGTCATAGGTCTGCGTGGTTTCCGCTGCTATCCGCGTGTAATTTGTTGAGTTTGACACCTCTGTTTTTGGCCACGTGCTATTTTTTTTAGCTCATTTGATTGCAAGATATGTTTTAAGCTCTCTAAATATTAGCTCTGGAGGGACAAAGTTTGAAATATTCCGTGAGCATGTTGGTTACTTGCATTTTGTATTATTTCGCCGGGCCCGGCTGTTTGATTTACTGTTGCAAGTTATGCTGCTTGTTATCACGGGTGTCATATTTATCTTTGTCCGGCTTCGCCAGAGATAGCTGTAGCTTTCCTTGTTGAAAGCCATGAGTCTGTCTTAGAGAGACGTTCTTATGCTTCTTGCATCAATTTCATCGAGCTTTTTGTCCTTCCAGTTTGTTCGTTCTGGAACTGCAAAAGTAGGTGTTCACGCGCAAGTCTGTGGACCGTTTAGCATGTTGCTTATGATATTGTGTGGTTTTGTTCAGGCAAAAGCTCTGAATTTAGGAGTTCTTCCTATGATTGTTCATCCAGCTCCACGTTGTGGTTGTCATTGCTTTTATTTGCGATGTTGTCAGGTTTTCTGGAGACCGTTAATAGTCCCTCTTTTGTTAGGAGGCTCGTAGCCTTGTAGATCAGGCAAGACCGCGGTTTCGATCCTTCTGGATCTCATCAGTTGCCGATAGAAAGGAGTGGTAGAGACCAATACTCGGTAACACTCCGCACCTGGCATATTTTTTTGGTATTATATACTCGTTCGGCGGATCGAGAATTCTTGATTGTGATTGGTAGTGTTGCCACTAGCGAATGGTGGGCATAAAGTCTTCGATCCTATTGTACACAGCTTGACACTGTGTTTTCTATGATGGCTATAACGCTTATTTTCTCCAGCATGTGTGATTTGAATTGAAGGATAAAACGTAAGACAGTTATGCGTTGCATTTATACGGCATATCTCCAAGTTTTGGAGGGCTGCGTAGAGTATTTTGCACGCATTTCGTATGTTTATCCTTTGTTTTTAGTGTAGCTAATGTACACCTTGGACTCACATGCTGTGATTGGATTAAGTTTGTACTCGCACGTGATAGGACGGGGCCTGCCTGGTAAAAATCAACAGTGATAACAATGGGTTGACAGGCCTACACAACTCCTATCCACTCCATAAGCTTTAATTTGATATACGGGTTTAGGTATCTACAGCTTAAACTACACGCGCTACATCGCTTGCGCGCGAGACACCCCTGAAGGTATACTGTAACCTTAAGGCAACCCCGCTGCTCCTTCAAAATTAAAATAATAATTTAAGAAAATGAATTCTGGTAGTTGTAGTCAAATATATACATCGTGCAAGTCTGCTACTACAATAAACGGCACGCAATGCATGCAGAAGCGATGACGTTTAAAAAATGTTCCTAGAAGATTGGAACATAAGCAGACAAACTGATTCTTAAATTTTTAGGGGTTTACATTAAGAGTAGACCATTGGTGGCTCATTCAAGTAGTTCATGTACCAGGTCCATCTTGTTAGTCCATGTGCCAGGGGTCTGCGAAATGTACCAACCCAAAAGAAAGATTTTAAATAACTAAAATAAAAAGCACTCCGCTGATAAGTTCCTCTCTCTGAAATCAACACCTTATTATCTTTAAAGATATTTGCAAAGCTAATTACCTCACCGGAAATTAATTTGTTGCTTTAACCATTTACTTGTCCAAGAGAAAATCATTTTCTCTTGACTTGTCATACCGCGTGTACGACCCGCTTGTCTATCTAAAATTGTATGTATCGAAGATATGTTATTATGAGTTTGCCCGTGAGCGCAAATTTATCTGACACTGGATAGACCAAAATCCACCCCCAAATCTTCGTTTAAAAGCTGAAATTAAAAGCACTCCGCTGATCCTACAAACAGCAAAGGCAAGCTGCAAAGTACAAGTTTCTCCCTCTGAAATCGACACCTTATTAACCGCTAATTACCTCACCTAAAATTAATTTGTTGTTTAAACCGTATATTTGTCATGAATGAACATTCGTATTGTCTTTACCCTGACAAAACGATTATCGATTGTTTAATCACAACCACTCTTTCGTTGACAGAAAATATAAAACGGCACATTTCCAAAACTTCATAAAAAACTGAACACTGCAAATGAATCGTACCCTGACTTCATTATCTCTACTGTAAACAGTATATTTCAGTGCTCATACAATGCTCATACAGTGCTCTCACAGTGCTCATTCAATTCAGACAATGCTCATTCAATTCACTTCAAGACTGGCAAAAGTACAACTGCGCTGCCAATATCCGTAAATTTTATGTAGACCCTTCAGCCATCGTGTGTGCGACTTGCTTGTCTATCTAAATTTGTATGTATGGACGATAAGTTCGATATCACAAATAGGACACCCACGTGATCACACTCCAATAGGCCATATTCGTAATCTCTTTGGACTGGAACTACAACTGCAGCTTGCAATGGAGGCTCATGCAGGGGATCAGGAATATTAAAAGAGATTTAATTTCATTTGCATTTGAAAATACTGCCTGCATTAGCCTCAGTTTCAGGCTAGTTCCAGTCCAATACCGGGTATACGAATATGGTCTATTACGAAACAGATAGGCACGCAGAAAACCAACCACAACATAATCGAGAATTTTGTTACAGATGCGATTAAATATTTTAATATACAGAGACAGTAGCCCATCATGGGCTCCTAACAGAAACAGCTAGAAATGTCTTGTATGTATCGGTTAAATCTGTCTACTTTTCTTTTTCAGGCTTTTATTTAGTAGAAAAAATTCATTAATAGGTTAGGTGTCGCGAAAATGGCAACAATCATTTACGAAAGGGAAATGTGCCACGGCGAAGCCGCATCAGCGGAGAACCATGGGTAGATAAATCTTCAACCTATGAATGCGAAAGAGTTCGACCATGACGTCACGAGGTGGACTGTACACAAGCAACATTTTTTTTAAAAAAATTCATTTTATCCTGGGAACGTTTATGAATATAAGAATACAGTTCGTAATTTGTGTCTTTCGTCTTCAATAGTTCATAATCTTGAATTAGTTTGAATTTGTGTCATTACTTCAATATTATATCTAACTTTCCTTATTATCAGAGTGATTTTATTGAACCCATGAAACAACATCTAACAATTAGTCAAAAATAACCAAACCAAACAAACGAAACCAGTGAAGGTAGTATCTCATAGTATATATATCTAACGGCGTACTAACTATTAATTCTGCCTTGAACAGACTCTGAAACCTAACCCCGCGAAGGACTACAGCGTCCCATCCAGGGAGAGGGGAAATTGTCCCAGTTGCTTCGTGCTACAGAAACTGGAGAAAAGAGCAGAGTTGATGGGCCACTTGACTTGAAAAAGACTTGAATGAGCCCAGTCATGGTATTTTGAATTGTTTTGGCCACGTACAAAATTATCTTTAATCGAAGGAAACCTGAAAATAATAGTTTACTAAGATAGAAAAACAACAAAGAGATAATAATAATAAACCACAGAGGAACAAGGATGGTTAAGGACGCAGAAGATTAACACGGATTACAAACGACGAATTTGAAAAATTTAGGCTAAACTTTTTAAGATGCGCAAACCGTGACGTAGCTCCTTTTGCCGTTTCACTAAAGGTCGGCTAACTATGATCTTTCGGTCGTTTTTTCTTTTGACGCGATTTGACTCTATAAAAGTCTACTGAGATATTTAAAAGCTCGGTTCTTAATTTATTTTTTTACCTTAACAAGAGTGACTGATCGTCTCTTCTCGTAAAATTCAATTTTCCAGGGCTTCCAGGTTTGAATGAACAGTTGTATTTCACCACCCATCGCCAGTATCGAACCCAGAACCTCTCGCACGCTAACATCTCTCCCCTGCCGCCACACCACCAGCCTTGCATACGGCTGGCGCGCGTAAAATGTGAATTGACCAATAAGGATTCAGAAGGCGGGGAAAAACTGTCAGTTAGTCAGTCATCCCCATAGCGCCGGCTGGCGCAAAGGGCGGCAACGAGGCTCCTCCATTCTGACCGATCTCATGCGGCCTTCTCGATTGTGTTCTAACATAGATGATGTTGTCGTAACACTTCCTCTACTGTCCTGCGCGATGTTGTTTTTGGTCTGCCCCTTTTCCGATTTCCTTCTGGTGTCCAATGTACAGCAGTCCTAGCGATAGAAGTTCCATCCTTCCGTAATACGTATCCAATCCACCTCAAAGGCCCCTGCTTCAGGATTGTTCTCATTTCATCCTGTTCAGTCTGTTGTAGAAGATTCTTATTTGAGCTGGTTCTGTGCCAGAAAATGCGAGGGATTCTACGCAGGGAAGTTGTGTGGAAGCTGGACAGTTTGTCAAGATCTTGCTTAACCATCCTCCAGTCCTCAGAGCCATAAAGTAGTGTTGACAGTACACAGCTTCTGTAGATCTTAAGTTAAGTTCTTGTGCTATACTGACTCGATTTCCAAACCTGCTTCAGCTTCGCAATAGGCTGATCTTGCCTTGCTGAGTCTATATTTCTCGCCGATGTCACTGCCGGCGCCTCCATCATAGCAAATAGTGCTTCCAAGATAGTTGAAAGTGTGTACAAACTCTAAGTTGTGCTCCCCAACTCTTACAGGTTCCGCCACTCTGTTTCCAACATACATAACCCTCGATTTATTACAGTTAATTGCCAGTTCAGCCTGTTACTCAAAGGAGTTAAGCCTATTTGTTTTCTCCTAAATGTGTTGATGTGTGTGTGATAACAGAGCTATATCATCGGCATAGTTAAGGTCCTCAAGCGTTGAGAGCGACGCCCATCGGATCCCTCTGGCTTGGTCCTCCGTGGTACGTCGGAACACCCAGTCAATTGCAATATTGAAAAGCAGGGCTGACATCACGCAGCCTTGACGTACCCCGGACATAGCTTCAAGGCAGATGTCACTGGTAACTACACTGCAGGGAGAAAATTACGGTAAAACAGCTGAATGATGTTCACAATATGAGTTGAAATGCCATAGGCCCTCAGGATCCTCCAGAGATTATCCCGGTGTATGCTGCCAAAAGCTCTACGAAAGTCAATAAAGTTGATGTAAAGACTGGGTTGTCATACTGAGCACTGTTCGATAATGTTCCTGAGAACAAATAATCTAGTCAGTGCACCCTCTGCCTATTCTAAAACCAGCTTGTTCGTTCCTGAGAGTTTAGTCGACTGTTAATGTTATGCGCTGAATGAAGATCTTGCTGAAAATTTTGTTTGGAACAGATAACAGTGTTATCACTCTTCAGTTGTTGTGCTCAGAGAGACCACCCTTCCTAGGTATCTTGCTGATGACCCCCTTGGTCCGGTAAAGTGGGATCTTCTCTTGCTTGCATATCTCAGTGAAGAGTGGGAGGAGGATTTCTGCTGCTAAGTTGGGGTCTGCTTTGAATAACTCAGCATTGAGATTGTCCAAACCAGATGCTTCTCCGTTCTTCAACGTTTTAATAGCCGAGACGACCTCCTGCTTGGATGGCGGGTTGGTATCGATGTCCAAGTCTGCTGTTGTTCCTTGATTGCCAACTGGTGCATCAGGTCTTTGCTTAGCGTCTCTTTGAAATGCTCGGCCCACCTAAGCTTCCCGCTCCTTGTGTGTCGTCAACAGCTCCTTGATCAGTGTGTTAGTTCTAAATCCTCTTTATATATGGTGTTGGTGATACTGTACAGCGCCCCTTGTTGATTGTCTGCCGCTGCCTTCTCAGCTGCATTAGCAAGCTCATCTTGGTGGTTGCGTTTGTCCTTCCTCACTAACCTTTTAAGTTTGATGTTAGTCTTTTGGTATTGGGCTTTTAGACTCTTTTTAAGCCTCCTTGACTTTGCATCTGACAGCTCACTTTTTCTTTAAAGTTCTTCTCTCTTCGATCACAGTCCATGTCCCTGGAGTTATCCACTCTTTACGCCGCTTCTTCTTACAACCAATGGTCTTTTTGCTGCACTTAGTATACAGATTCACTACATTCTTCCAGTGCTTGTATATGGCATTCCCTCCGTCTCCCTGTATATCATCTTCTGCACCGTCTCCATTCACTTCAACAGTCAGGGCTTGAAATCTGTTACGCAATTGTTGGATGAAGGTCTTCTTCAGTGCATGGTTTTTCACCATACTGACGTCGAATCGTAGTATCATTTTCACTGGTGGTATGGTCCATTCCGTTTTAACTCCAGCTTTATTTCAGCAGTTACAAGGTGGTGGTCGCCAGCCACATCTGTCCCTCTCCGCACCTTAACATCTCTCAGCGAGCCTCGCCACTTGCCATTAATTAACAAGTGATCAATTTGATTTTTGTCTCGTACTATTGGGGAACACTAGGTCAGCTTGTGGATGGTTTTATTTGGGAAATGGTTACCTCCTGTACGGGTCCAGTAAAACGACGAACACTCGCAGAATTCGACATAGCAATTTAATCCGGCAGTATTACATCGGGACTTGTGATCCGACTCTTCAAGCAACAGAAAAAACACACACGCAACAACAACTAACACCTACACCCACTCGCATATAATTTAAATGTTCTATAGTCTCTTGGGACGTCTGATTGCACGCCCATAACGTGTCCTGTATTTGTCGTCTTTGTCGCCTTCAACACCTGCAATCACCAAGTTGTTGGTGCTGCGGAATTCCACTAGCATTTCACCATTACTGTTCATTACACCGCATCAGGAGCCATAATCGGGGATGGAGACCGTAAGCGCGCGCCATTTCTAGTATTGGGACTGTCCCCATGATATGGGACAATTTTTCTATTTTTAGAACAAATTGCGCCATCAAGTGCGGCAGACGCGCGTACATGCTGCGAGGATTTGTGCGGATGTAGCGCGGGGAAATGGCGTCCGAAATTCCCGAAATGTTTGATGCTTTTGGCCCACAACTCAATACTTTCCTGTCTGTTGGAATTTTGCTTCAGTGTTTTCGTCGTAAGCTGCTCCAGTTTGAGTGAAGTAAGACAGTGTCAAATTTAGTTCTGTGCCGCTTTATATCACTGACTAAGTTGTGTTCCGCAGCTTCTTTTACAAGGGCTCCACATTACTCCACTCTAAGTTTCACATATGTTGAAGATTAACAGCTTTTCCAAAACACAGCAAAACACTAGTTGTATATATTTGGATATGGCAGCGTTTCAGAACTTCAAAGTTTCCCTCCTCTTGCCACACGCTTGCGAGGATTTCACCAGAGTCTACCTCGACCGAACAGTAAAAGAAAATAATTGCAAGTTTGAGTTTCGCCTGAATTGTAAGCAACGCTCGATGTTTTATCAAGGCCCAATAAGCGACAATAAAGTTTATGTGTGTAGATGTTGCTCAGTTTTGTTTGTGTAAAAATCCAATAAATTGTCTGTTGTCGATGAATAAGAGCCCCGCCGATGCGTGTTTTGCATAGTCAGTAAAACATGACAAATTGGACTTCCCCACTTTCGAGTGAAAACGTACATTGAACTCATGCATCTCTAGTTTTTAAATATGTCTAAGATTGATAAATGTTTGAGAACATATTAAAAGCTAAGCTTAAAATATGTGAATACAGCAGAAATAATCAGCTTTCTTTAATCAACTCGAATAGTCACGGTACTTGAATAAAGATTTCGATTTTGTTGGTTGAGTTATCAAAACTCCTTGTCTATTTTATTTTCGCAGTGTAAAATTTCACTATGTTCAGTTAAAGAAACACTCATGATGTTAGTAACCTTTTGGCGTTGGTAAAAATTGTTGCAGCATCTCGGAACAAAAGACAGCGAAAGAAATCTTTGTCAAGATTTGTTGACAATTGAAAACACCGACTCGGACTTGAAAGTGCACGCGCTGCACTATGCAAATGAGCTACTTGTACGCGTCAGACTTTCCTTTCAAAAACTCTTGCAAACTCTCCAAACAAACAGAAACAATAAGAAACTATCAAAACAGGGTTTGGTTATGATTTAGCATAGTTTGGGGAACTCACAAGTTAACTCGATACCAGAGTAAAGACTTTTCTTACATAACTTTTCTTTATAGAACAAGCGCAAAAGCTTACGCGTACAACTAGCGCGAGCATTCATTCACAGCGCGAAATCGAAGTCATGTTTTCGACCCTGACAAACTCACCTTTTCCATTAGCTCAGAGCATAAAACTACATATAAGAGCCCTGGTTCTTATTCCCTGGCTTCTTCCCTGCCATCGCTGTGAAAAATCTGCCGGAGAATCTCGCAACTCTCACCATTTGATCACACAACGTGACAACATCCACGCGAGAGCCCCCGACATGTGCGTGGATCCGCGCGGATATATGACGTCAGGATGGCGCAATTTGTTCTAAAAATAGCAAAGTTGTCCCATATCATAGATGCGCACGGATACCAAGACTTACGGTCTCCGTCCCCGATTATGGCTCCTGACCGCATCCATGCCTCCCCATTTTTTTCATAGTTGTTTTTCTCTGTGCCGACTTTTGCATTCATATCACCCGTAATGAGGAGTAGATCTTGGTTGGGAATCTTCGACAATTCAGCTTGCAGGGTGTTGTAGAAGTGCTTCTCTACATCATCATCAGCGTCGTTCGTGAGAACATGACATTGGATCACAGAGAAGTTGGTGCGTCTTCCACAAAATCTGGCCTTTATTATTTTACTACTGATTGGTTTCCATTCAAGTAACGATTTTTCCACCCCGCTCTGAAGGATTATGGCGACACCTTCACGATGATTGTTATCCTCACGACCAGAAAAGAGTACAGTTTCTCCTGTGCTGGTTTTTAGAGATTCCAAGGCAGTCCACCTCGTTCCACTCACCCCCAGAATATTCAGTTTATATTGTCTCAACTCTCTGGTAACCTGTGCCAACTTCCCTGCCTCAAACATTGTTCTTACATTCCAGAAACCAAGACGTATCTTCGTTTTGGTGTTCAGGACTTTCGTTTCCAGTAGGTTTTCGCTGTTGACAGTCATAAAAGTCAGAGACTCCAAAAGTCCATCACAACCAGTTGTAGGGTCTACCTCTGTTGTCGTTTCCGTAGCATGTGCAGTGTTTTATGGCGTAAGGTCACTGGCCTTACGCCCAACCCCCAAACCTGGAGGATCTTGGGATCGTTCTTTGTCTGGCCTCTACCCTCTGACCCTTCCGGTATGGGTGACCCTGCCGGGAGTACAAGATTCCTGCCGGCATAGCTTTCAGGGTCATGGAAAAACACAAGCCGCCTCACCCCTAACAAGGTGACGATCCCACCGAGGCAGAGGGGAAAACTGTATTGTTCCGATATCAAAGGCATTGCAGTCGGGCAACTTCTCTCCCTGCAGACGGCATTTGACATTCACGAAAGGAATTTAGAATTCCAAAAACCATATCTGATTGTAAGTTGTGAAAAATATGAAACATTTTGTGTCTCCAAGCTTTTAATTGGCGCCAAAAATGGGTCGCCCGCGTCCGGTAACTCACTCGTAGTTCCTCGAGTGCCGCCTGGTGGGAAAATATTTGTGTTACTTTGAACAAAATATGTTGTTCCTGGTCAAATTAAACTCAGAAATCTCGAGTTAACACGGCACGAAAAATCGCCTTTACCGCGCGTCAAATGTGTTGTTAAAGGTTTTGTAAAGGTCGCCTTTGCACGCTTTTGACGATCTGTGACGCGAATCAAAGATCATCTGTGAATAAACCTTTACCACCAAATCAAAGGCGTGAAAGGCCGTTTTTACTCACCTTTGAACGCCTGTGTTTTTAGGGTTAAAGGTGATCCTTTGATACGCCTTTGCGCACTGTCAAAGGCGGGTCAAAAGTGTAATCAAATTTGTCTGCGACTCGAGTCAAAGGTTTGCTAAAGACGTGGTCGAAGATGCCTGTGACGCAGGCCAAAGGTTTGTCAAAGGTACTCTGCGCGTTCCGCGCTCGCGCGTCTCGCCCGAACTTCTCGCTCGCGCTCCTCTTTCGCGCTGCGCGACCGTTGATCACGTTTCGCGCGATCCACATCTTATACGCTTTTTTCTGCTTACTACACTAGCTTTGTGGCTCCGCATACCAAAGATGCAATTAGATCCGTACTCTTGATTTATGTCTGACAAGTTTTGAAGAATATATCAACTTTAATAAGGTTATTTTGTACCAAACTATTGACAAATGTTAACGGAAAAGCGGCCCGGAAAGATCATTGCGCCCAATTTTAAGAAAATAAATATGTTCAACTTCATCTCAGTTTCAATTTTTTCCCCGTTTTTATCAAGAGTAAATACCTTCAAGTACCTTACATAAATGTTCTGGGCTTCAGGTTTCAAAAAGCCACGTTACAGGCTTGGTTTCAAACTACACGTAATGAGACTGATCATAAGGAAAACATTGTTCTGTCTATCGTGAAAACAACAGTCAACAAATCTTCCATGGTACAAAGTGCATTTATCTAACATTGAAGTACTACGGCTAAATTCTCAGTTCCTTAAATTTACTAGACCAGACTAGACAATAGGGAAGACAACCGACAAAATTTCGGGAAAGATATACCAAACTTCGCACAAAAGTCAACTAGTGTATAAGCGTCCTTTCCAGATGGCACGTACAGTCCGTTGCATGGAACTCCTTATGTTTTGGCAGTTCTCCTTTTCTGCTTCTTGCACTTGCTCATTCTTGCATTATAAGTGGAATGGAATACAGTGTTTTCCACTTCTCTCTCATCAAAGTGGTTAAACTGCCTTGTTGGGGGTCAATGCCAACTAAAACCCCATTATTTCTAGCGAAGACACATTTTCAGCATTTTGACAAAGTCTAAGGCGTTGACGAAATTAATCAATGCATCTTCACTGGATAAGTCCATCCTGTCGACCACTGCTTGTCCGCATTTGTCTAAACAGAAGCAAACAGACAAAAACGTTGGAAATGAATATTAAGGGTGAATCTTGGCATTCTATTCCTTAAAGTTTGCCTATAGTTTTTGCTAATATCACATTAATAAAACGTGACCAATCAGATCATTACTCCTCCTTCGAATAGTTTGTGCTTCTGTCAATAGTAGCCTTTTTTCTGTATTTCTCTCCACTCTACTCAGAGATTTGGTCACACAGGTATGTCATTAAGAGCCAGTTGAACAAGCTAATTTTACCAGCTGAACAAGGGTTATCCCCAGCTAGAATTTCATAAGAGAACAAAGACTTGGGGTCATTTTAAAAGTGTACAGCTTGGCACAAATAAACAAAAAGCCTAGAGCCAGTTTACCGGTCCATCTGTCTGCATGTCTCTTAAAGACATCTTACAGACCTCTTACAACAAAGATCTTTTATGGTTGCAGAATAGCAATCTAAAAATCAACAAATCTGACATAAACTGTGACAAGAAATGAGGAATACACACACCTTTCGGAATATTGTTGTTCCTGTGTAATTTCCACAGATCTCTTCATGTTCAGTGGTGTAATCTCTTTCCTTATTTTCCTTGTAGATCATATGTGAAAAGGAGCATATAAACATATCAAAATAATTGCACATTTGATTAATAAACAGTTAGCAACTACTTGTACACTTTTTTCCACTGAAAAAAATTCCTGAAATTAAATGATTTAACATGAGACATGCCTGCATGGAATCGCATGGCTCATTCATTGAAACAAAAATCCAGTTCAAGATGATGAATACAACCACTATGACTCCCAGTGCAGCCGCATCTCATAGAGGGAAATGGCTATTATCCAGTCAAATTTGCCAACAAAATTTTAAATTGAGTAAAAGCAAATAAATGTCTTTGTCAATTTTCTTTTACTAAGTTATTATCAAATCCTCTATGCCTTAAATTTTCTACTGATCCCATCAATAGTTATGAATTAATCATATTATTAATTTTGCTTGGAAAAATTTGGTTTGGAAACCTGATGGCCAAACCAAAACAGTCGATATTGCAGACAACCACTCAAAATTTAGATTCAAAACTCAGCTTTTACCAGTCAAAAACCAACATTTCCTGAGACTGGTTTGCAACATTCTGCAACTTTGATTCATTTACCAAAAAGATTCCCACCCCTTGCATGTTTTCAATAACATTTTAATTACTTAATTTTCATCCAGGTGAGCCAGTTGATGTATTTGTCCCTTAAGAAAGACAACATTTCCTTACTTGCCCTTAAATGAACCAAAAAGAAACAACTTTTTTTTCACAGAGTGAGACTGTAATAAAAATGATCAATTAAAATAACATTAATAAGCTATAGCTAGGTTTTAAAAATCTATTTATATCCTTTCTTTACTGGAAAAAGATATTAAAAGTTGTGGCTGAAGAAATTATAAGATGGTCTATGCTACAACTTATAGAAATAACAAATGAATATTCCAGCCTTTTACTCACCAAAATGTTCTGATGTTTGCACACTTTGGAGCATTGCATGATTTAACTGCATCTGAGTTGACTATGAGCTACAGAGTTGTATATTGTATCCTCTCCCAGAATTTATTCTGTTAATTTCTTCAGTTCTTCTAGAGTGGCTAGCTGAAGGATAAAAACAACATAATCATAAGCAAATTTCCACTAGTCATATATTTATTGGCATTTAATTGTCTACTGCTCAAAAGACCAAGACATGAAACTCTAAGACTACTGGTATTGTCCCGAGAGGTCACATAATAATATTATTATGGGGTCAGCTTTTTAATTTGCAACTAATGGCAAGTTTGATTTTTTATCAAACATTGTAACAATTTCACCTACTAACAGATAAGCTGGATTATGTGTACTAAAGGCATCCATGGTTGAGTGTCAATTGATACCCTTGATCGATCCTCTAAATCGACTCTCTATCAACACCCGATCGATACTCAATCAACACTCCATTGACACCTCGGTTGACACTCAATCTACATTTCTATTACTCAGTTTTGCAAATGTCACAGGGTAGGTGCATTTGATCACCTGGTATGACACCATTCTTAGCCCAGGAGACAGTTCAAAATGTCAAATGCCTGGCAGGTTCAGGGTGGGGCGGGGGGGATGGTTGGGCAGGAGATAGTGGAGTTCCAAATGACTGATCCATAAGTCTGATACAACAAATATCAAAACATATTTTTATTACAATTGCTACTGATCTTGCTATCTCAGTGGTCAAAATTGGTTGTGGACTCACTCAGCTGTGCTTCGTGAGTCCGCAACATTTTGACCACTGTGATGGTGCGTATCATTGTCGATAAGAGTGCAGACCACACTAAACCACATGCAATTTGTTAAATTCAACCCAGTGAAGTCATTTATCAACATTAATGAACAAACATCATCATAATTTCAACTGTGGCAACAAACAGAGCTTTTTTTCAATAGAATGGTAACTAGAGACAAAAGCAGAAACTTATCCATAGATTAAATTTTCAGAGTCAACAACTCTTTTAATGGTATAATGAATATGATAATTAAGTCAGGTCGTGATGGATTGTCATGCATGGCTGACTGAGTTTTTCCTTCAATGCAAATTTCCTTTATATTTACATGAGCTTTCTTTCAAGGGAATTGTTTAAGTTCAGAAATTACCAGAGGCATTGTGCACAACCATTTATACGTAAATAGAGTTAAGTTTAAGCTTAATTATTAAGTTACGTTTATTTCAAGCACTGATCATGCTAAAATCTATGCTATGACAGACACTTCAATTTAATGCACAAGACTTGACTGAGTGAGAAAAAAAAATTATCTTTGTCAACGTTTGTAAATAAGTATATGTGAATTGAAAATAAAGTTTGGTCTTTCTTAACGAAGAGCTTTGCCGATCAACTGTGATTCAGTCAAGTGCAATTAACCTTCGACCAAATTGTTTTCACTGCCGAGGATCTGCCTTGCCATAAATATACGCAATTCACAGCTCTTTATGTAGCCATTGCTGCGTTTAATTTACTTTTTAAACTCCGTTATTCTCTGAACATTGAAAACAAATGAACGAAATTCAGAGACTTACCTTTTCCTGGTCCAAAACACAACGAAAATTTCACCAAAGCCGCCATAATGAAGCCAAATGAAGAAAAATGTCTGCTTTCCTCACAGCCGACTTCGTTGACCTTTATTCCGATTGGCCAGAAAAATGCGGGAAGCCGCTGGCAGCCGCGTTTTCCCGCTGTTTTCGAGTTGTTTCCTTGTGCCACCTCCAGGTCAAGTGAAAACTTTTTTATTAAAAAAATACACATTGACAAAAAAGCAAGCTTTCATTTTATCGTTAAAACAGCAAAAAATACGAAAACGCAGGTTATTAGGGCGTTAAAAGCGGAGTCGCAAGATATGGCCATATTTGACCTCGCCTTTGACATGACATGACGTAGGATCAAAGTTGTACAAAGCCATGCCGCCTTTGAACGCCTGTGACATAAGAGATCAAAGGTATGCAAAGCCGTGGTGTCTTTGAACGCCTTTAACGCGCGTCAAAACTGTAGTCAAAGTTATTGACATGTTTGACCTCGCCTTTAGCAGGGATCAAATGTATGGCAAATCCATAAGATATTTGATTCCCCCTTTTACGTGGGTCAAATGTGGAGTCAAAGTTAAGATCAAATTTGCCCTCCTCTTTGTCATGGATCAAATGTATCGGCAAAGCCATGACATTTTTGACACACATTTGACGCGCGTCAAAGTTTGGATCAAAGCTATGATCATATTTGACTTCGACTTTGATCAGGATCAAATTTAGAGTAAATCCAATTTTTCGTGCCGTGTATAAGTATTAGAAGAGGCCAAAGCGGAAGTAGGGGCACCTAGGGACCTCACAGTCCCCATCTCTTTGGAGGTGCCTCATAGTGGTGTGGGGGTGTACTCAGGTCGAAAGTTGGGTGGAAACACTCCAATGCCTCCTGAGGCTAATAGGTGCACATGAAGCTAGCCGAGTTAACCACCCGTCAAGTGGATAAAGGCGGTTACGGAAACTAACACTACAGCCACACCTTTCCCGGACGGTCCCACAGGATTGGAAGGGCAATTAACTTTTACCCATTCTAACAACAACACAGGGGGGAAAACTATGACGCCCTCAAGGCCGAAGCTATTGTCCGCCAGGTACCTACCGTACCCGAATCGGGACATAGAATGTACAAACTATGTATCAAACGGCGACCTTAAGGCGAAGGTGAGCTCAGACAATAGGAATCGGGAAGCATCTATTGGGAATCACGGTGAAGGACTGATCATTGAGAATGGCGAAATGTTTTGTGACTTCTGTGCATCAAAAATGAGCTTGTAATCGGGGGAACACTCTTCCCACAAAAGAGATCCCACAAGCTCACGTAGAGATCCCCTGACGGGACCTCTACCATGTGGCTATAAGCAGACCATGCATGGAGAAGCTCGCTACAAGACACTACGGTGAAACGTAGTACAGATACAGGATCAGACCACCACCTAGTTGTGGCTGAGGTCAAGATAAAGTTGTTGGCCCTGAAGAAGCCTAATCGCTTAGGTCAGCACGAAGAAAACACTGCACATACAGGTACAGAGACCAAAGTGTGAGGGAGGAGTTTGTCATTGCACTGGGCAACAGGTATGATGCCTTCTACAATGTATCGGATGAAAAAGAGGACGCAGAGCTAGATGTTGAGCAGGAGTGGAGCAAGATCAAAGAAATATACTCATCGACCTGCGAAGAAGTACTTGGAAAGGCCAGGAGAGAGAGGAAGGCATGGATGAGTGAGGACACCTGAAAACTTGCTGAGGAGAGACGTGCACTGAAGCCAAAGCTAGAAGCTGCAAATACGAGAAAGCAGAAGTTGACTGGAACGAACATGTACAACAAAAAGAATCACGAGGTGAAGAGAAGCTAAAGGAAGGACAAGAGGAGGGGAATTGATGAACTTTCATAAGACTGCTTAGTGAGCGAAGACCTGTCCAGAGCAAACCCGGGTAAGGATAAAAACGGGGAGGTCCTGACCAGGTCATATTACAAACTTAACCGATGGAAGGAATACTTCCAGGAAGTCTTGAACAGGCCAGCACCAGAGATCCGTAGGATCTTACTGAAGGGCCACCGTTAGGAATGGAACAATGGGCTATATCTGGTTGTTGTAGACTTTGAAAAGGCCTTTGATTCTGTGGATCGGGAGGTGCTCTGGAAGATCTTGCAGTACCAAGGGATCCCTGAGAAAATCGTGAGGATGACCCGGGTCTTAAACAATGGTCTGCAAGCAAGGGTCTTTCGTGATGGTGATATGACAGAGCCCTTCAGCATGAGTACAGGAGTCTGCTAGGGGTGGCTGCTCAGCCCCTCGTCGCGCTAGATTGGGTATCTCGTCAAGCCTTTGGTGATAATGAGACAGAAATCCAAATTACCCTGCTGCAGAAGTTAAAGAACTTGAACTTTGCAGACGACATAGTTTTGCTGAGCCAGAAGATCGACCACACGCGTCAGAAGGTCGAGGCACTGCAAGAACAAGCTGCCAGGATCGGGCTCAAGGTAAATGCAACCAAAACCAAGGAGATGAGGATTCGGTCCCCAGCAAAGACTGGCAACATCAGCCGTGCAGGAGAGATCCTAGAGGGGGTAACAGCCTTCCTACACCTAAGCAGCATTATCACCGCCATTGGCGGCCCTGAGGAAGATGTTGGGGCGAGGTGCAGGAAAGTACAAGCTGCTTTCTCAAGTTTAGTCCAATATGGAGATCAAAGTTCACCTCTCTGTGTACGAAGATAAGGGTCTTCAATTCCATCGTGAAGTCGGTTCTGCTTTGTGGATCCGAGACCTGGAGACTAACAAAGAAAATCATAGCCCAGCTCCAAACCTAGACTACGAGTAGTCCCTCTTTCGCTTAGTCCGTCGTGCGTGACGCGAAAGAACACCGGGAGAAAAAAATGGCCGCGCAAAATCCTGGGGACGAGGAGCTAGCTCCGTGAGCGGTCAAGATGAATCAAATCCTGCCCTGTGATTGGCTACCCGAGCGGGCAAGATGGAGCTATCTTACCCGCCCGGGACTACCCGCCGCGTCCCGAAAGAACAATTTCTCCGAAAGCCAAATAATAAATCCTTTATTGACCAAGCTTGTTCGTTCAAGATGGTTTGATATTGGCCTCGTTCTTTTTTTTGCGAGTTTATGGACCTCGACTCCGACACACACATAAAAAGAACGGCCAATATCCAGCCATCTTGACCTCACACTTGGTCAATAACCCATATGGGATGTCATGGAATCAAGTGAAACGGACCCACAAAACCGGGTCCGATGGAAAGCCGCAGTGGAGTCCCTACACTCCGGCATCGACCGTTTACGAAAAGAAAATCAGTTTCGCCGTGCGGAGTTTCGCCAAATAGTTATGATAATAAACAGGGTAAACAAGTGAAAACGACGACGCCAAGGGTGACGCCTAGTCAAAAGGAATTTATAGTGGAGCTACAGCGCTCGAAGCGCGCTTTTCCGGGGGAACTAGAAAACTATTTGTTTACAATATGCAGTTTACAACAACTTCGACAAAGCGACTCAATTGTTTATATTGTTAAGATAATGAAATTTATTACATGTCTCACAGCATGGTTTCAGCTCACAAAGACTTCACAACTCCTATTGAAATAAGCTTATTTCGCCGAAGCAACCTGATCATATTTATAGAAAACGCGACGAAAGTTCTAAAACAAAGAGTCGCGTACCGGAATTTGGCAGTTCATTTCAGTGTGAATCTTCCAGGCAGACCTGACCTTCCAGCCAAAGTTGTGAAGACTGAATTGAAATAATCTTTTCGCCACCATTCTCTATTCCTGGCTTGCTCTACTTCTCGGCGTTCCCGACTTAAGCTTATGTTTTGCCTCCATTCTCTATTCCTCGCTTGCTTTCTTTCGTGGCGTTCCTCGCTTTTATTTTGCCTCCCTTCGCTATTCCTGGCAGGTTCCGCCTCGCATCGTTCTTCGTTTCTATATATTTTGCCTCCTTTCTCTCGCCCTCGTCCGCTCTGCTTCACGGCATTGCATAGAACAGATATCAGTTAATTTTATTTTTTAAATGGAGAAATTTTTTGTTTTAGGAAGCAACCGTTTCGCTAAAAAAAAACTCTCTCTTTCTAAATGATTAATGCGATTTTCATCCTGTCGGTTTTGGCCGATAACCTCAGGTCTTAAAATAATAAAACGGTATTTGCGAATACTGCCAGACGAGTATTGAAGTTTTTTTATTTTGTTAGTAGGGATAGCCGCTTCGCAGACTACTAAAATTTCTTCTGTTACGGTTGGAAACCAAGAAAGGTCAAGAAACCATCATTGAAGCTTTGAAAAGGAACAGGATTTGGTAAGCGTATAATATTGACACTCGTACGTAGTGATTTGCATATCGTGTTTACAAAGCATGGAGATTTCCTCGTTTTGTTTGTTCAGTTTCTTCGCTTTGGAGAAATACTTGGTTGAACACCGCGAGTTGTTGAAATATTGGTCGTTTTCTGGCCTCAAAATGCATTTCGTGGCTTTACCTCGAACGAACACTTAGTTCATTCGGCCATCCTTCGTTGAGACAAAATCCCTGGGGGGAAGACTCCTATGTGAAAAAATCTGGGATGCTCCTCGGAAAATTGAATTAAGCCCCCAAAGTAGACCAATATGGGCGTAGCTCGAGCTTTATTTGACCCCTAAAAGGTACCACTTAAAACTGAACAGGCTTGATTACCAGCTGCTGTGCAGGAAAGGAGCCCGCGCTAGCAGACCGGACTCGAGACCGGGGAAAATCGAGCTTAAAAACAGAAATAAGAGCATTTTTTATTGCTATATCTTCGAGTGCACCCGAAGAGATGCTTTAACAGCTAAAACTAGTGGCGTTTCGTCATAAACACCCTAAGTGAGACCAGAATCCTTGATTTATACCCCTAAGGGAGACGACGAGCTTCCCCGACCTCTTCATATGGGAGTCGCCCCCCCCCCCCCCCCCGGGAACGGGATTTGCTATTTGATTCTCAGATGTGGTGATATCACTGATATGCATTTTGTGTTTATGTAGTTTCCTTGCTTCTTTTTGTTGCTGTTGTTCGATTCATTCGGTTTGGTGATCATGACATGCTTGTTGGTGAATTTCTCTGAAGGTTATTGAGTCGAGTAGATGATTAGTATTCTATGGGAGCTCCGCTTTTAGGCTTGGCTAAATTTATATATTATTTTTCCTTCGAATTTCGAAATTATCAAGATCTGTTCGGTCTATAATTTGTTCAAACTGAACATGTAATGACAATGATCGATTCGAAAAGAAAAAACGAAAAATTAGTCGTCATTGTCCTGGGTTCGAAACCTCTTCTGTGCCGCTAGTTGGAGTCAGTTCGGTCTTCCTGAAATCAACCCCTCACTCTTTGTGAATACCCAACTTGGCAGTCTTCAATCAGTTGGGATTTTTAAACAAGTTTTCAGAGGTTTTAGTCTATGAGAAGGAATAACAACATTTGTTTGCTTATTTCAGTGTACCGAATGAAACTCCTCGACACCAAGGGATTGATTGATTGATTGGTTGGTTTCTTTATTTATTCTATTTGTAATGCCATGTCATACTAAACAAATTAGTATAAGTAATAGCACGGCAGGCTGTCCAATTCGGAATTAATTCGATGAAAAAATTCCCGAGGAGTGACAAAACTGGACGAACCCGGAGACAGAGTCCAATGTGGCAATAAGAAGAATGTTTTGAATGAAATTATTTCCAAATTGGACTAGGATGTTGCTGTATTACCTGTCATTATATTGCGTGGGGAGCCGTCCAAATTACTTGTTATAATTTCGACATTACCAAAACTAAATATTAATTTCGAGAGATTTCAAAATTAGGCAACTTCAACAACGATGACTCTAACACCGAGGAATAGCGAAATAAAAAATGAATTTATATTTTACCTTCGAATTGAATTTCGCCGTTGTCTAGATCTGTTCACTGCTCTTACATTGGTCTTAGAACTCGCCCAACGTTCAATTCCAAATAAAGATACGAAAATTTCAAGTTCCCCAAAATACGCAGAACTTCGTCGTTTCACGTCGCTAGGGAACTTAAGTAACGACAACGATGAACCTGAAGACAGCGCTTCGTAAAAACGAATTTATAGTTAAACTGAATTGTCTAGATGTGTTTAGCGCGCCAATTACTCACAGAAAAATGTAAATGCCAGCATTAAATTTCAAATGGAAATAAGAAACATTAGCCGCCGGCGTTCGCACTCTCCACAATACGCAGAATTTAGTCATTTCACGTTGTTGTCTTGCAAAAGACGGCTAAGAAATGTACAAAGATTTATAACGCACGTACACAGCCATTGTTCTCCTAATTAAACCTTTTATTTAGTTGTTTCCTCTTCGTCGTCACCGTTCGTGGTTTGGTCCCTATTAATAAAATGACAAATAATTGCGCACAACGGGGAACGCGCTTTTTCAGGATTTTGAGGCATGTTGTAATTATAAATTAAACCTGAATACTGAAATAAAAAGACTGTTAATTGTAGTAGCCTATCGTAAACATGCCATGACGATATTCCATATTCGTTTTCTGTGACAAGTATTTCAAACTACTTCTAGGTTACAAAACTTGAAATTTTTTTGACATGTATTCCTTCGGGATTTTAACGCAATAGTAATATTCATATTACGCTTCAGCCCCGCTCAACCCCGTTCGCGTGTAAATGTTAGTATGAAGAAAAACTGACTTTACAATTAAGCCATAAAGGTAAAACATTGAAATATTTACTGCAACATGAGCGTTAAAGATGGCAACAGACTTCTACTGATTCGATATGGTACATCAGTTTCGTTCTCAAACAAAATTCACTGATCAGCAGTAGCAATGTTGCTGAGTGTTCGCAGGTGAAACTCAAATTTCTAAAAATGAGTATCACGACGCGAGTGAACTGTTAGACGAACACTGTTGCTCCAGCCTTCGATGTCGCTGTTCAGTGTAGCGTCATTTCCTTGTGGCTTGGAAAAAATACTTCGTATTGTGTTCATGACAGCGCGTCGAATGTTTCTCATCTTCCAGCAGTAAACTAAAGGATTTAAAGACGAATTAAGAAACAACAGAGTCCAAGAAAAGTAGTAAAATCTAACCATGGGAATGGTATATGCATTGTGCAGCAACAAATTAAGAAGAAACCTACAATACTCTGGAAGATAACAAATTAAAAATACAAAATATATGAAAAATGTACCGACGGCAGATTTTCTCTGCCTCGCAGCATTCGCTCGTTCTCCATTCCGTGTTTCTTGTTGCGGTACTTGCAGAACGTTAATCTGGTTTGTGTGTCGTCGCACAGTGATATATATTTTGCAATAAATAATTGCTGTACAAATAAAACAAAGACCCATCGTGACGGCTAAAACTACACTGGTTATCTCGTTGATTGGGATGAAACGGAACGTCAGTATAGATGAAAGAATTATACTGAACACCCATATTGAGATCACCACTGCAACAACACGCTTGTGAGTCACAAGTGCCTGGTATCTGAGATGAAGCTGAATCGCTAAGAGCCTGTCTACACTTATGGCCACAACGCCAAAGAATGAGGTCCAACTAAATATATTTGTGAAGAAGGAATACAACTTGCCAGTGGAACTAGGGGGGAGCGTGTTTTTTAACAGCACGACCATAATTCCGATGTTAAAAGGTTGGGCCACTAATCCAACAGCAAGATCAGAAACTGCCAGACTTAGAAGCAGTGCTTTCAGAGGCTTTGGCAGCGATAAGGTTTTTCTCATGGCGTGGATTGTTAAAATGTTCAACATGATGGCGGTGTAGGAAGAAAAGGCGTTGATCGCACAGTTAACAACGTACGTCGAAAAGTACGGGCTTTCAGTTGCTGCCATTGTTAAGCCTGTAATTTATAACAGAATTGACTGAGCGATGTTGAGCCTGACCGTGAAATGTAGCTTAGATCAGTCTTCCCTCGAGCATCAGACGGTTTAAGATCGTCAAGCGTTTAAAGCCGCTTAAATTGACTACTTCCCTTTTTGAACCGATAAAACTGGCTTCAAAATTGCCACCTGTTTCCTGCAAAGGAAACAAATGTCCAAAACAGATGCAAATTTGTTGTACTATTGTATTATTTACATGTAATAATTTCACCTTGAAGAGATTAGGTAAATCTATTCTTATACTATTGTTTAAATGGTTTAATTTTGGGTTTCTTCCTCAATTAATCTATCCATCTATCTCTTTACAAATGCGTTACTAAAAGGAGAATTTTGCTGTTTTAGGGGGAAAATTGTTGAGATTCGTTGTTATATCTCGTTTTTAATATATATGAAAATTAGAACGAATGTCCAACCCTTTATTTGCATGACAAAAAAACAAAACATCTTAATTCGAATCCTAGGTCACGATTTTTCGAAACATCACAATGGGAAGCCAGACTACAACCGTGAATTATATTTTAGACCGATTTCTACTTTCTATTTATTAAACTGATTTATTAAAATCGCCGAAAACAACAAAATATAATGTAAATAAAGTTTTGGAAGGAAACGAATTGTTGCTGGGACAGCATTTTAATGAAGAGCAGATGGTAGTGAAATTAAATTAGTTGCTGTCACTCTAATTGATCAAGAAAAACTAGTTGCCACAGGTACATTGTATTATTTATTGACGTTCACTGCTTGCTTCGTAAATTGTAAACTTTATCATCCTCCTTTGAAAATAAAACCACCGCTATAATCAGGCAAACTTTTAAGCCATTAACAAGGACAACAAGATGTTAAGTTCTGTGACAGGCTAACCCGTGTGTCTAGACAATTAGGCCTGCCTTTTATTTGAACTTCAGCACTTGTCTTTAAAGCCATTAGCAACCTTTCAAAAAAGCCTGTTAAGTGGCGATCGATTGCACGCAAAAGGCCGCTTAACAGGAGCGAAAAACAACCCATCATCGAGGCCACATTATATCCTGCTCTTTTTCCCAGTTTTAATTCTGGGATACATTGAATATTTCGTCTGCTTTACTTCCTCCTTATTCAGTTCTTTTTATTTTCCTTCGCCAAATTTCTCCTAAAGCTGCTTATGTACATAAAGTATGTAAATATTTTAATGTGTTTGCCTGCGGGTTGTGTACCGACCTAAACTTGCATTAACGTATTAGAAAAACTTGCTACCCGCCTTCTTTTACTGTGTAGTTATTTCAAGTATCAAACCCCTCTCTTCTTTTAAGTTGTACACAGATATCTGTATGTGGAGCGAATTGGAGACATAAAGCTTGTCGTTGTTGATATAAATCGAATATAAAGACCTCATACATCATTAGCATAAGTGAGGACACAATTTACATTGCAGATGCTTAACCAATTTTTGCCTTTTAGTTTATGGCTTCAAATGTTGCACGGAGCCATTTAGACTTCGATTCCGTGAACACTTATCATTATTAGCAAGTGATGGTTTCTACAGATTTGCTTTCTTTATTAAAGTAAAAATTGTAATGTCAAAATAGAGGCAGATGTTTCCGGGCAAAATCGATTTTCTATTATCCCTTCCTTCACTGAATCACGCACAAGTTGACAACACTTCCAATTACATGAAATGTGTCATCCGGGAGTGTTTTCTGTCAAATGATTCATCAGTGCATTCCCAGACTTAGGAAGAAATTTCAGAAAGTCATCAATAAAAGTTATAGTTTGGAACACTGGTAAAATATTGATCATGAAAACGTTCGCGCCATGCAATTACGAAAGGTCTTGATTTTTGTGCTTGTGTTTCACCGCAACACCTAAAGCTGACTGACTAATGCGACTTTCGTTCAAGAATTTTGTTGTTTCTTATTACGGGAAGCTAGCAAGAAAACCGGGGGTTTAATTTATTGCAAAAACCGAACTAATGTTAATAGGCTCACGTCAGAGAGTTAGCCATTCACTCACTGCACAAATTGAAGGTCACGAAATTGATAGAGTGCTCCACCCCAAATTCTTAGGAGTCTGCATCGATCAAAATCTTTCGTGGTCCAAAGATGTTAATGAGACTGCCAAAGTTATCTCCTCTGGTACAGGTGCACTTAAAAGGTTGAGGCTGTTCATATGCGAAGATACAGCTATATTGCTATATAGAGCTATTATCGAACCACATTTTGATTATTGCTGTCCTGTGTGGGACGGTCTCAACAACGAGTTAGCAGACAAATTACAAAAACTACAAAATCGCGCGATTAGGGTCATCACAAAGTCTGATTACCATTCTAACGCTACGTTCCCACGCGTTAAGCTAGGATGGGATAATCGCTATATCAGAAGGAAAAAGCAAAAATTGAAATTAATGTTTAAAACTATAAATGATCAGTCTCCGGAGAACCTGAAAGGCCTATTTAAACCCTTCAGCACGGACTACGGACTCAGAAATATTGAAAACAAATTAGCTCTGCCTAAGCCCCGACCCGGCGATATTTTTAAACGTAGTTTCTGCTACAGTGGAGCACATTTGTAGAATAGCCTTCCATCTAACGTCAGAGCCATTAGATCTGTTATTAACTTTAAAAATGAGATTAATCGTCAAATGTCCTCCTCGTACTCCCACACGGCAAACATGTAAATCATTTTTTTTTTAAATCTCAATATTGTAACTAATGTTTTTACCGTGTTTAAATAAAGTGTGTGTGCATGTAGCTTTCCAGCTCGCACTTCAATTGCACTATCTCGGTTGGGTTAACTGCCCAGCTTGAAGGGGGAGGGGGGGGGGGTGTTCCACTATATGGGCTATATAGGCATGTGTGGCCCTAAAGGGTATGCTTTTTTTTTTTGCCATTTTGGTCAGAAATAGGGTATTCATTTTGGCCCTTTTGGTCATAGGGTATGGTTTTTACACTCTAGTCTTGAAGTGGGTATGTTTTTTTTTAGAAGAAGCTACTTTTTTATCATTATCGATCATCAGCAAAAGCCCTTCACGATGCCTTTAACATGGATTGAACAAAGGAATAAGTTATAGGGCAGGCCTGAAACAGGGTATTGATTTAAGGGCCATTAAAATTTTGCTCACTTCATAAATAGGGTAAGGAAAATCACAGATTTTGGTCTTAAATAGGGTAAGGGTTTTGGGAAGCGGGCCGCACACCCCTACCCAACTTAACCGGGGCTTACCTCCCCGTGGGCCTCTATCCGGCTTGATACGTAATCTTTTACTTTGATAAACAGGCACGTAGTTGCAGTTTCAAAGGTTTGTTCTTATGGATACTGAAAGGTACATACGCACCGAACATCTTAAAAAGATATATTCCCTCCATTTCGTCTAGATCCCATTTATCAAATCCCGAACTGGTCTGTAAGGTATCATGATAGGTGGATTTTTACGAAAAATGCGAAAACCCTTTTTTTGGCTGTTCAAATTGAGAAGACTGAGATAAATATTTTGCAAAAAGACTGGGGGAAAGGGCTTTTTTACTTTTTAAGTTAAAGCAAAAAAACAATTTTTGAATATTGTTAACCCCTTACAGCGCGTTGACACCTCTAATTAAAATTCACCGCCAGTTGTCACAAGTAACGCGAATTGCGGTGTGATATTTCATTTGTGCACGCGAACTGTTCTTGATCTGGTTGTTTCATCGCAAGTTGGCTTTCGTTCTTGTCAAATTTTCTTTATGTCAGGACGAAAAATTCTTGGCCATTTTCGTCTTCGAAGAGACCGCCGAAGAGGCGAAAATCTGGTGGAACCCACAGGTTCAGCGTCGAACTAGATCTTTGGCTCTGAGCGACCGTGGGTCGCACTGTAACCAAGAAGAAAGGTTGAAGGAACTCGAGGACACTAGTCCCGCCAATGAAGCTAAAGGACAAAATACAACAAGTGCTAGTCGCACGAAATTGTTGTAGAACGGACGCGATTCCGAAACTTCCACAACGAGAGAGTCAAGCGCAGATGTAGATGTTGACGATGTAGACCTCGAGATTTCCTCTTTTTCATGTTTTTTGGCTTCACGAGGCATGGTTTCAAAAAAACGTCTGGAGAACGAAGGAGCCTAAACTTAAGCAACATAATACCAATGCCGCCGACGAAATCTTTTAAGTAAAAGATCACGGCAGTTTAACTTGTAGTTTGTCCCTTCTCGGACGACTTCACTGCGACGCGGGTTTCCGCGCCAGAATATTAGTCGTCTGTTTATTTCAAGTTGTCATAACCCATTGTTGTGGTAAACTGACCCATGCCGACATCTGTCAGTGCGGAGGGGATTTTTAACACCTATTCATACAAATCTCATAAAAGGTTTTTGGTGTTTTTCTCGATAAAATAAAACTGCATATAAGGACGAACATTTTTAGTTCGTTTACGCGCGTCTTCCGATGGAATTGGCTGAAAATCGGCAGGTATGTTCTAGGATACCTCCTTCCAAAAATCGTGTCGGGCTTTGTTTAGTTTCGCTTCCGTTTCAAAGTTATGGCCTCTTTTGTAGAAGGAAACGTCCGCATTAAAAATATCAAAGTTGAGGAGGGTGTAGAAAAAAAACCAAATCACATCTGGAAAATCGCAGACACGATTTTTGAGGGTGATGTGTGAGAAAACATTTCCGATGTAAATCGCGCCGCTCCGATAATTCACGCGCGGAAGCGAACCAGTTTAAGCAAAGCAGTGTTTCTGGGTATCTCTTTTAATATCACTGCCACAATAACTTTTTAGAAAATTTCATAGATATGATTGTATTCTATAACTATTAAGCTTTCAGAAAATGTATAGGTTGATGGGGTTTTCTTTCAAAGCGCCGGCGTAAGAGCGCGATTTCCAAACACTGTCAATCCACCTACCATGATACCTTAAGGAATTATCTCTTTGAAATAAAAATCATTACTTAGTTCCTAGGATATGTGGGTAGGTTTCACATACTTAAGGCTCTAATATTCATAAGGTAAACGCGCAAACTCTAGCATTCTTGGGTGGAGACGTGAATAAATTAACAATTTCGTGTGTAATTGTAATTGTTGAGCTTTCTTCCTTGTACAGCCTTCTCTTGAGCTTTCGCTCAAGGGGGGAGGGGGAAGGGGAAGGGGTGCTTCCATTAAAACCTTTACCCTTTGTGAACCAAAATCTGCGATTTTCCCTACCCTATTTATGACCTGATCAAAATTCGATACCCTATTTAAGACCTGCCGTAAAATAAATTCCCTAGTTCAGACCGATGTGAAGGGCTTTAGTTGATGGTCTTATCGATGATGAAAAAGTAGCTTCTTCTTTAAAAAAAAACATAACTACTTCAAGACTAGAGTTCAAAAGCCATACCCTACTTGAGACCAAAATAGCCAAATTCGATACCCTATTTCGCGACCTATTTCTGACCAAAAGGGCGTGGCTGCGATCTTAAAAGGAATTTTTTATGTTTGGGAAATCATCAGCCATAATTATCCCAGTTTACACCCTGATCTTCCAACGCTGAAATTCGACAGAGAAGAGCTGTGGCGAAGGCAAATCATCCTTGTATAGACTGTCCGTCAAGTCAGTCGGCTGCTGAGCAGTGACCCGGCTTTTTTCAACCGTCAGTGTAAAACGCAGACTGCGGGCCACGGACCGGGGGAAAAATGGAAAAATGCAGACTGAGGCCGCAGACCAGGGTAAAATGCAGACTGCAGACTGTTCAACTGAATCGAGCTACCATTAAGGTCAGCACACACGAAGGGACTAATTCCTGCGGCCAGTCCCTGAAACTAGCCGTGGGGATAAGTCCCATCGTGTGAACTAGCAGTTTTTACCACAATATCTAGTCGCAGGGACTAAAATTTGGTCTGGTTTGAATTTTTGATACAAGTCCCTGCGACTTGTTCCTCAAAACGCTTCGTGTGAACTGTTCGTGGGACAAGTCCCTGCGACCAGTCCCTTCGTGTAAACTCCTCAGGGGACTAGTTGCAGGGAGTAGTCCCCTCGTGTGTGCCGGCCTCTTTTGAGAGCTAATCGTAGACAGGCTAACCGGAGGGTTTTTCAGGCAAAACCTAAATAGTGATTCAGGCTAACCAGAGGGATATTCAGTCTAACCGCAGTGATATTCAGGCTAATCGGAGTGCAGACTTTCATTACGAGTAGCCTGACCTCTTAATGGTTGGCACTCGATAATGGGTTTACACGATATATACGTCAAATTCTGTAGTCTGCAGTCTGCACCTCAGTCTGCATTTTACCCCTGGTCTGCAGTCTGCAGTCTGCATTTCACAGTCTGCGTTTTACACTGACCGCTTTCTTCGATTACAGATGGCACTGACCCGAGCAAAGCTGAGCAACTTACTAACCCTCGTGGTTAAACCGCCTGAAAATTAGTCGTCGAGTTCTGAAATTAGGGAGTTTAAGCAACGACGACGACGACGCCGAGGACGACGCCTTACAACGCACGTGCACAGCTATTGTTTTGCTCGTCCACACTACGCCGGAGGAATTTGAAACTGCAACAGTCAGCGGTCATTTGTGTTTGAGTAAAACTCGGACTAGGGAATATCATGATTTTCGTGACGTCATCGTTTTCGAGAAGTTTCGTTTTCAAAGTGTTTTCTGTCCACACTAAAACGCAAAGCCAGCTTTTTCAAATTCCTCCGGTTTGAAGAGCGTTTTCGAAAAGCTCCGTTTTCGTGACGGATTAGAGTGGACGGAAGGCCTAACTGGAGAAATAAAACTCCGTTTTCAAACTCCTCCGGCGTTGTGTGGGCGGGGCCTGAAAAAGGTACCCCTTTCAGGCAGAGCCCCACCTTACAGGTAATTATGGGGAGTAGGCTCCCCGGCCGGGGGCTGTGAGTGCCATATCTTCAGCCAAACAGCGCTATTTGACTTTCCACAGGGGGTTCATCAGAACCCTTCGGAACCTTCCCCCCCTTATGCGCCTGATAAAGCAGGAAAATCTGTAAACCCATTTTTCCATTCTTACTACTAATTATGTGTCACGGAATCTACGTCTACAAAATAAGCGGTAAAGTAAACTGCAAGAATTCATTAGGCGTCTGCAATGGAAATAACGTTGTGTGACGAATGCTAATGATGTATGAGGCCTTTACAACAACAAGCTTTATTTCCCCTTTCGGTCCACATACAGATATTTGTGTATCAGTTCAGTATAGTTTGTACAGTGTAATTGTCCGGGTGAGAGTAGTTCTGAAAAGAACTGTTGTTGGTGACTGACGTTTTGACAACCTGAGTGGAAGTCATCTTCAGAGTCAAGTGAATAGTGTTTGTCAGTCGATGATGTTGTAAGTATGGTCCGTTGAACGTGATTGGTCAGTGTAGCCATGTTGGTATTGGCTGAAAGACTCGTGTAAAGTTTGTCATCAGCCATTAGTCGGTTTCGATCCGTCTATTGTTAGTCAAATTGGTCGGTTTTTGGTCCGTCCATTGCTAGTCAAATTAAGTCGGTCTGTTAGAATTCCGTTTGGGTTTGTAAGGCGCCGGTAGTTGTTGACATCTGTTAAGAGGCGTTTGTTCTAGGTTAGTGTACCAGCTTTCCAGAGTCAGTCATTGAAAACAGTTTGTACTGTAGGTTAAGTACTGAGCAGAGTCCCAGTCAATGTTGTGGTTTGTCAGTTGATGATGTACAGCAATGTGATTTTTGGCATCACCATTTCTCGTGGCTCGTTTGTGTTCAGTCAGTCTCGTTTAAGGTTTCCGACAAACGGGATTCTAACAGACCGACTAGAACAAACGTCTCTTAACACATGTCAACACCTACCGGTGCCTTACAAACGACTTATTCATGACAACAACAACAACAACAACAATAACTTTATTAATGTGTCAAATACATTCTAGCCGAGGATAAAAAACCCTCTACTAATAGGGGACACATAAAATAAATAAAGTAACGGAAACGAAACCGACAAACGGAATTCTAACAATTAACAAAGCCCTCAATTGAGCCCTCAGGGCTCAGTTAACAAAGTATAGCATATAGAGTGATTTAAGACAGTCTTGTCATGCTTTGATTTTCACTGCAACGCAACAGAGAGAAAGAAAACCGTCAGTATCTTTTAATATTTCAGGTACGTTACACTGCAAATGTTACTGACAACAGGTGCACAGTGACCAAAAGGTTAGTCTCCTTTGCAGCCATTTTTTGGGATGTCACACAGTGCTCCTCCCTCCTCCTTTGGCGGAGCATTGCGTGACATCCCAAAAATGGCTGCAAGGGAGACTATCACTAGGTGAAATCTCACCACTTTTTCTTCGTAAAGCCCATCTTTGAAGAACAACATATAGGGAGTCTTTTGATCGGAACGATACCCCATGATTGCCAGCATCCCATTTAGGTCATAACTGTCGCTGCCTCCATTAAAGAACTTCCAGTCATCAAAGCTGTTTACGATCCTTACGGCTGCCTTTTGTACATTGGTTTTGAATTTTTCGGCATCATCTGGCCTGCTCTTTTTTTTAAGATGGTCCACAATAGCACGTACGTATTTTTTGAGATGGTTATTGTAGCTATCTTTATCCATATATTCACATTCCTTTAGGTTGCTTGCATCCACAAGATCACAAACAGAGACTACAGATTCTTCAGTATGATCCTCCTCTGGAGCTTCAGCAGACTTGTTTCCACCAATCATATTGTCATCCACTTTAGTGGATTCTGAGTAATGCTAAGGTAAGAAATGAAAACATTTTGGATAAAATTATTGAAGGTTAGTTTCCACCCAGACAAGTGACCAACCGTTTCTTTTTTATTAACTGCCCAGCCTAGGGCTGAACACAGTTCATGTTTCACTTTCAAAGTTAAGTCTTCATTTAGTTTTTTTTGTTGATGAACGCAGACCTATTCTCCTAAGGGGTGGAACATTTGACTCTTGATGGGAGGGGAGGGAGATTTTGAAAAAAACATCCTGCAAGGTGATACTAGTACCAAACAAAATTCATGCATACAACCACTGCCAAAAAAAAATTCATGCATGTCCATTGAGCCCCCCCAAAAGTATGTTAAAAAGATAAAAACTATCATTTAAACACATTAGGAAAAACATTCCTGGTAGGAAAGAGTTAAAAAATGCATATACCAAATCACCCATCCCCACCCCACCCCTGTCAAAAGTCAAATGGTCCACCTCTAATCGGCCAACTCCTTGGATTTGGATAGGCTTCAAATGAACAACAAAGATATTCAATCTTAATTTAAGGTGGTTCAATAGGGTAATCGTAAATGGTGTTGCACTCGCAAGTGTTGTTTTGAATGCCCTTTGGCATTCATTTTTTTTTATACCCAATCCTCTCAAACGTATTACATGTAATAAGCAATGATTAAATAGTGTTTTACTATCATCTCTGTTAAAATTTTGGGTTTTAGTCTTGAATTATAAATGCCCAAACAAATGCTTTTTTTAATGGCTTTATTTGTGATTTTCTTGAATTTCCATCGGTGAAATCTTCCAAAATTTTCACACCACATGGCATCCTGCAGGATACGAATTTTACACACCAAAAAAGTAGGTTTGTACAGGCAATTTTTTCGATTTTTACAAATTTATGTTTTTTACTGCTGCAGAAAAATGTCCTTATAGATTTCCCTGAAAAACAAGCTCTTACTAAAGTAAAATATCTACTATCAGTCTGCCATATTTTACGAAATACTATCAAACGAAATGCGAGAAAATTCACTGTCACCCTTGACTAAAGTTTGTCAAAAATACTCTGCTGCACGTCATATTTTCGACTCTCTTCTTGGAGTTAAGAAATGTGATGAAACCCTCTCAGTCGTGTTTGATATAATAAAGCTCAACATTTGGTTTGCTCTTTCTTTTCTATTTTACTTACATGATTTCCTTCCACTTCATAGAATATACCGTCGTCTGTTACTTTCATTTTGAAACCATTGGTGAACATGTCATCATCTGCAAATTCCAAACGACAAGAAGAAACTCACCATGTAATATAGTAGGACTTGTCAAGATTTTTTCCTTTAATTATTTCCATAAATTTAAAGACAGTCACCCCTGTGTAGATACACTGGGGCCTGTGCCTGTAGGTACCAGCAGCGGGGACCTCGGAACCTTGTGTTTGCAAAGAAACAATATTCATGAAAGTAGCTAAGTACTACCCATACACACTCGGATTACGAAAACCAAAAATACAAGCAGTCTGGAAAATTATGTCATTTGTAGTGGTGTTTCTGGATTGCTAAATGGACTATGTTGCTCAGCTGGCGAGATCGATGACAACCTGGAAGCTGTAGAGGATGCTATGAGTGAATTCCAACAAGCTACTGAAACATCACAGTGTAGATGTGCTATATGCGTGGCCCAGGATGTGTAGACAATATGGCACATGTTTTTATGTTTCTTTTGATGCTTACTTTTTCTGTCAGTGAAGCCTTGTCAAGCCCAAACAGTGCTTGACCATTATGTCATAGTGTTTTCCATTGTATTTGCATACAAACAGTTAATTTAAAATTTGCAGTAGTTCTATCTCACATATTTTCATTGGAAGCCACCATTATGCAAATTCATATCACCGAACATCTTTCAATTAACTACCTTTAATTTGAAACCCAGCTTATAGCTTCCTTTCAAGGTGCAAAGCTGGTAATCATTGTTATACTTTACTACTCAATCCGTCCATTAAAATCCCTTGATACATAAGCAAGAACTGTTCAGTGCTGCTGGGAATTAAATAACACTTGGCCATCAGACCTTGTCCACCCAAATTTCTGAAATATTATTGTTCGAGATAGAATTTTACATTATAGTCGGACATCATGACTGCCCACTGCTTAGTATTTTAGTCAAAAAGATTTTGTCCTATGTTTGCTTTGCTTTAAAATAACCTGTCCAGCCAAAATAAAGATTTAAAAGGACAGATATCACACCTCATCATAAAAATTATTTCCCGAACACTGCTGTTATTTCCTGTTATTTCATTTTGAGGGTTGACGGTAAAAATATATTGATCTAGCTGTTCAAAACTACTAAGTAGATCTTTCACATGGAAAAATAGTGGCTTGAATACTTGTATTTGAATTGCATTATATCTGAAAATTATAAATTTTATTTCTTCAAAGTCACGAGTGTGTTAGTGATCGTGTTCGCAATAAATGTATGGTGTCAATTTCATCCACATTCACTTTGTCAGTCCTTCACATTTACACAGGGATTTAGTCGTATAGGAAGGTAATATTTTCACAAGTTACCATTCTATCTATTTTTTAAAAGCATGTTCAAATAAATTGCTGTATGTTTTCTTTGTGTGTATCTTCAGATGTTACAATCGATCGAGAATAAACAGCAGTGACGTGCAATGCAGACGGCTATGCGTTTGGAGTGTTTCCTTCAACTTTTAACACACTTTCTTGTCAAAACTATTTTTTCTAGAGGGTATGGGAGATGTACATAATACTTGTGAAAATTCCAGAGGGGTGTGTGTGTGTGTGTGTGTGGGGGGGGGGGGGGTATTTTTGTGTTCAAAAACTGGAAATTCTGGGGAGGAGGGGGCAGGGTTTGCGTGAAATTCCCTCCGTGGTGGGGGTATGGATATTTTCTAGAACTAGACATTTCAGAAAAAGATGTAAGTAGTTATATGACTTTGAAAACCACAACCTATCAAGATCTTTAATATGATGAATGAAGAGGATCAACACAACACCATTGGTCTGAATCAAACTATATTTACAAAAATATTCTTGGGTTGCACTGTCATGCAATAAAAAATTATTCAAAAACGATTCAGTGTATAATCCATCAATCAGCAGCTTCCCCCTGGAAGCCAACCTGGGAACCCAGGGGCATTTGTAGAGATTGTCAGATATTTGTTGCCCGAAGGGAAAATATCACATTTGTTCACAGAGATTGCACCCCTGGGGGCAGACTCTGGGGATTTGCTGACAACGGTATACCCTATTGACGATTCCTGGATGTTGTTCAAGGTATTCACTTCACGCCCAAATTTCGTGTACATTCCAGGGACTCACAGCACCCAAACTGATCATCATCTTTTCTCCATTTTTAGAAACAAAAAGAAAAGAAAGAAAGAAACTTTATTTACCGAGGGTAAAATACACTATTACTAGTAACCCGGTAGTTTACATAGTGGCCCTCAAAACCTTCAAAGAAAGTAAAAAATATATACAATACAACTATTTGGTCAAGTGGAGCCAACTGCACTGAAATACAACAAACTTTAAATGAGGGTCTAGGCATTAAGCAAATAGCTGGTTTTTGTTGATTAACAGGAACACTGGTCCTTATTGTTGCACCAAGGGGGCAGGGAATTTGTCAGAATTCCTCTACCCTATACCCAGGGGGATTTGATGAGGTTTGAATGGGCATTTGGACAAATTCCCCAGGGTCCCCAGGGGTGGGCTACAGGGGGAGGCCGCTGATTGATGCAAAAAGTCAAGAAATTGTGATGTTATAGGAGATAAATAAAGAAGACACTTCCCCAAGATTTAGGTCTGCACGTTTTCCCAAACTTGAAATATTCGTCGAAATATTCTGCACAAATTTACAGAGTCCAGTATGGAACCGCCATGTTGGTCCTCCGTCGTACACCAACCCGTCCAACATGGCGGCAGGAAAATAGTGTTAACATTTGGAACCTACTTTGGCTATCTAGGCGCCTGATTATCTGAACTGACCAAGCCAACGTTTAAATAAGCATTTTTCCTAATGCTTTGACTTCTAAAAAGGCTAAAAATTACGAGATAAGTGTATATTTTTCGACAAACGCGTTGATAGCTCTTTGTCACGCATGGCCATAACTCTGAAATTTAAAAGGTGCTTGTTTTCAGACGAAGCAAGCTATTGAGCTGAAAAGTTGTTAACAGATATAAATTAGCCCCCTGTAATGTCTGATGAGGATAAAAACTTTGGTGGCTCTTTAATTTTGGATTTTAAAGAATGATGACGTCACGTGCAAACCAAGAATATATTCTAGACACAAATACCGTAATCCCAAGAAAACAACATTATAAAAACGATCACAAAGAGCTTAGGTAAAAATCTTTCGGGTGAAGATGTCCTTGTAGATAATCATGATGTCGATGGATGAAGATTATTGTAGGGAAAGTCCGCCGCGGTCGAAGGTCACATGTCACATAGCCTGCGAGCAAGCTCACTTTTGAATCACACGCGCGAGCGGCGAAGAGCAAAGCGATCCGGCGGGAAGGAGTCTGGTGAAGAGGCGCCAAGAAAGTGAGCCTGCCCTTGCCTGCCCTCAGGTCTCTGTAATTTTTGAGTTATTTTTTTGTAAAAAAAAATACCTCTTAGTCGGCGCGTCGGGTATGTTATGGACGGGTCAATGGGTGAGTGAGTGAGTGAGTGAGAGATGTATGTATGTCACACCAATCAGATTGGATCTACTATGAACAGCCAATCAAATTTCTTGTTGTTAAGGTAAATAATATGTGAGAAACACAAGGTATGTATAAACACAAGGACTTTGGTAATTGAAAAAAAAAAAGAATGACGTGTATGTTGCCGGTTTGTGATTTTTAGTCTGGTTTGGAGGGGAGTGGGACAGTTACATGCGTACATTGGGTTGTTTTAGAGTGCATAATTTTCAGTGTAATGGTGGCTAGTTATGAACGAGATGAGTCTTGAGTTTTGAAGCAGTTCATGAGTTAGTAGTAGGCAAATGGCACGAGATATTTTTATTTTTAATTACAAAGGGTAACTTGATACTTTTGTTTTTCACAAGGAGTTAATTCAATTAGAGGTCACGAATCGTCGGTTCTGGTTCTTAGGACATGTTTTAGAGGAGACGAGACTGTTTATATTTGAAGCAGTTCTAACGTTTACAATAGTAAGTGCAGGTAACGATTGTTTTGTTCTTATTGCATGCAAATATAACGAGATATTTTTATTTTTTAGTTACAATGGGTAATTTGACACTCTTGTTTTTCACAAGGTAGTAAATTCAATTAGAGCTGACGAATCGTCACACTTGTTCCCAGGAGATGATGTTGTTTTTCATATGGGAGTAAATTCAATTAGAACTTACAAGTTATCGGCTATTGTTCCCAGGTATTAAACAAAAAAGAAGCCTTCATTTCTAGAGTGTTTTTACGTCTCTGCAGTTGCAGTTTAACAGTTTTATTTGATGACATTCATTTTAGTCCGATATTTTTAAAGGTAAAAAGTATGAAAACTGTTCAAATGTTCTTTGAAGACCGCGTGGCGTCAAGTTAAAGTACATTTAATTAAATCAGACTTTCAATGTGTCAGAGAGGTTTTTTTCCTTTCTTTCTATTTTTGAGTTATTTTTTTGTCGGCGCGTCGGGTATGTTATGGACGGTTCAATGGAGGAGTGAGTGAGTGAGTGAGAGATGTATGTATGTCACACCAATCAGATTGGATCTACTATAAACAGCCAATCAAATTCCTTGTTGTAAAGGTAAATGGTATGTGAGAAGATTTGATCTCGATAGAGTTCAGAACGGCCATATTTATTCTTCTATAAAAGAGGAGGAAGTATTCATATATTGGGTTTACTTCGACATTTTCTGTGGGTTAGGCTGAGGATTTTACTTAAATGAACGGGATGAGCCTTGAGGTTTGAAACAGTTCGAGAGTTAGTAGTATCCAAATGAACGGTATATTTTCATTTTTGGTTACAAAGGTAACTTGATACTTCTGCTTTTCACAAGGAGTAAATTTAATTAGAGGTCACGAATCGTCGCTTCTAGTTCTCAGGACATGTTTTAGAGGGGACGAGACTTCAGATTTGAAACAGTTCTAACGTTTACAATAGTAAGTGCGGGTAACGATTGTTTTGTTCTTGTTGCATGCAAATATAACGAGATATTTTTGTTTTTTAGTTACAAAGTGTAATTTGACACTCTTGTTTTTCACAAGGGAGAAAATTCAATTAGAGCGGACGAATCGTCACCACTCGTTCCCACGAGATGTTTGCTATCTTTAGGAACAAATGGTAACTTAACACTTTTGTTTTTTACATGGGAGTAAATTCAATTAGAGCTGACAAGTTATCGGTTATTGTTCCCAGGATATTAAACAAAAAAAGCTTTCATTTCTGGGCGGTTTTTAAGTCTCTGCAGTAGCAGTTTAATAGTTTTATTTGATGACATTCATTTCAGTCCGATATCTTCAAAGGTAAAAAGTATGAAAACTGTTGAAATGTTCTTTGAAGACTGCGCGGCACCAAGTTAAAGTGCAATTTAATTAAATCAGACTTTCAACGTGTCAGAGGTTTTTTTCTCTTTCTTTCTATTTTCAGTGAAGTTGTGTTGTGTTGTGTTGTGTAAAAAGGGTAAACGTACGACTCGTATAAAATGCGAAAAAGTCTCTAAATTAACTTAAGTATTTTTGAGCAAAAATTCCTCTTGGGGGCTGGACGGGTTATGTGATCGGTGAGTGAGGGAGTTATGCATGTGCGCGTGTCACACCAATCACAGTGCGGGTTGTATCAAAGAACGAATCAAATTGCCTGTTAGAAAATAAGATGGTATCTACATTAATCTGGAGACGTGTCAGATTACTTTAGTTTGTTCAGTCAAACATTCTATGGCTTACTATTTAGCTATCTTACTATCACCGATGTAACATCGCATGTACATCATAAATTCCCAGTTTGTTTCTTGCTGTACATCACAACCAAAAAAACTTGTCAAATTAACCAAATCGTTACTGTAAACAGCTCCATGAATGCTCCTATCTCCGACACTTCACACAAAAAAATAACTCTTGCACGCCTTGCGTGCCTATGTTTTCATTTCTACTTCGTCTGAGCGAAGTGAAATACCATTGGTCGAAAAGCGGGAAAGGCGAGAAAACTGTCAATCTATTATGTTTGATGAGGAGCGAATAAATCCTCATGGAGTCGGTAATTTACCGCACAATGGCTACGTTTTCACTAGGCCTATTAACTAGCTGAACATTCTTTCTGGGTGTTTGTTTACAGACCAAACTTTACTAGTTAAATGTGACAACTGTTTTCACTGGAAATTTAACCCAGAATTTGACCCGCTGACTCAGAAGATTCAAATTACAAAAGCGCGCAACTTTCAAAAATGGCTTAGAGAGGAAGCGCTTTTAATGACTTCTCTTGTATTGATTCTAGCGATATTTATGCGAAGGAGATCGAGAAGGAATTTTTTCCAGAGGACGCGGTTAATGTCCCCAGAAATGAGGAAGATGCGACGAAATGTTGTAATGCAGGAACTCGTTCTGCACGGCGAGGCCGTGTCATA